>NW_017702541.1:0-1647 GCF_001879085.1 Nicotiana attenuata | reverse complement strand
ATAAATAATTAGAACACCTTTTGCGAAGCATATATACGTACATAATAGTTAATGAAATTACCAATTCATTGCCCAACATATGAAACGTGGATTTACATAAGTTCGTAACCCACACCTACTGTCTACGGAGCCTCTAAAGGTACAACAGGATAATACAGTATTTTCCGGTAACAAGGCTCCGGCTATACCTTACACAAAAATCAAAATAAAACTCCGGAAACAAAGCGGCCTGAGCCACGCAGGGCCCCGAGAGGAAAGGGGCTCACCAAAATAGCTGATGGAGGACGAAGGGGAGCTACGATCTGTGGACTGGAGTACCTGCTATGGATCCACCTACAATCATAACACGAATGTAGCGCCCCCGACAAAAGGGACGTCAGTACACTTGAATTGTACTGGTATGTATGATCAAACTTTTCTCCAAGTAAACTCAAACCATAAACAAGTAAGTAACAGTAATAGAAACAACAATCAAATCCACAAAGAAGGAACAATCAAGCCAAACAAGTTTACAATCTCTCCTGTTTCCCCTTCCACATTTCCACATCAATAATTTCACAATTTGTTCATATTTTCATTTCCATAGTGATTTCGATCACTTTCCACCCTTATTACCTCGGCCACCCTTATCACCACAACCCACACCTTATTACTTCGTGTTGCGGCGCGCAACCCGATCCCACCGAGCAATCACAATTCACAAACAATACCACAACAATAACAATTTACAAGGAGAACAGCAACAAGTTTCAGGAACAACAACAACAAATCCCAATAACAACAACAACACATCTCAAGGAACAACAACACAACTCACACAGGGTTTATATGACTATCGATGCCATTTCCATCTTTTTCAACAGCCCGTTGTACCATTTAAATCACAACAATAATTTTCCACAACTAGCCACATAGGATGTTACCACATTTATCTCAATTTCACCAATTTCGATTCCTTTCCATCATTTATTCCACAGTTCTTACCACATAACACATTCGCAATCACAACTTGGTTTATTGCCATTTACTTGCACAATCATATCGGACGTCTTAACCAACAACGTTCAAGGCACAATATTTACATGAATTCACAAATGGTTCACACAAGTAAACACATATTACTAGCAAGAGTTTAACTTCACAAATAACCCACGTAGACAACACGTACCAAATATTGAACACCAAGCAAGGTGATTTTACAAAGATCAAAGTTAGCCATACATACTTGGAGCCGAATTCCCTTTTAACTTCTATTTCCAATTCACCAAATAATCTAGCAACGTCAATCTAGTGCACAATTTAATACACATAACTTAGAATTGGGGTTCACAAATGCTTCTCAAACTTATCTAGGTTATCAGCCCCTTCTTTGTATAAGTCTTTGCTCCCACCCAACTACTCCTACTAGATTTAGGTTATAGAAAGGAATGCATGTATGAGTTCAACCATTATTTTCAAGAACCAATGCATGAGACTCCCCCCCCCCCGTTAATTTAAAACCTGAAATTCAATGAAAACGGTTAGGGATTTTACCTGCAAGAAAAGGGGGATGAAGATAAGCTTGAAATTTCCCGGCCCGGATAGTTTTGAAGAATCAAATTTTGGAGAAGATGACTTTCTCTCTCAAGACCCTCTCTTCCTCTCTCT
>NW_017702540.1:0-1648 GCF_001879085.1 Nicotiana attenuata | reverse complement strand
GAAAGGGAGTTGGATATTTGCTTAGCCTAGAAATGCGTGTTTGCTTCTAATTGATCTTCTAACATTTTTGGGTTTTTATGATTATCAACTACAATTTAACAACTACTAATTATAACTAAATTATACTAAGATATTAATTCTAGGTTGTATGCAAGATAGAGAAAGACACTAGGGTCGTGGCATTTACCTAGGTGGTCAACTAACGGGTAGAGATTCCTAATACAAGAATGATGATTATGGGGCTTATGCTATAACCGTTGCACGATAGCACTCACTCTCACACCTCTCGGTAGAAAGAGTGATTTTTCCCAATTGACTCTCTCGAGACCAATTGGGTAGGCCAACAAGCCCAAGCAACTTAGGGTTCAAGTTGGGTAATTACTCTCTCGAGGTCTTACCCGTTAATTGGGACTACCATTCTCATGGGTCCATCCCAATTCCTCGTTGGGTTAATTTTGGAGTCATAGACACTCTTTCTCAAGAAGAGTCAAGACCCACTAAGCTAGACTTAGTGTTTGCAACCACCAAATCCAAGTGAAAACATAAAATTAACCCAAATATCAAACACCCAACATCATTCAAGCATTAAACAATCACACCCATTAATTACCCACACTAGGGTTGAGCCACAACCCTAGCTAATGGGTTTAGCTAGCCATAATAACAACAGAAATTGAAGAAGAAATAGATAAAATGAACATATTAATTAACTAGAATGTTAATCTACAAGAATCCACGTTAAACAAGATGGAAATGCCCAAAATAGGCTAAAACTTTTGTCTCACGAGTGCAGCTGCTCTCTGGTATCTAATTCTTCCCCTAAAAATGGCAATTATTCTATTTATACTAGTTAAGAAAAACCGGACAAAAATACCCCTGCGGGGTCCGTGCGGTCCGCACGAAGTTGGCACGCGGCCGCACTGGGTTGCTTGACTTCTAAGACTTGCCTTCTGAAGATGTTGTCGCGGACCGCACAATGATGGAGTGCGGCCACATGATGACTGGCGCGGACCGCGTGAACTTGTAGTGCGGCCGCATGAGTCGCTTGTGATGGTCTCTGAACTTTTGTGGTGCGGACCGCGTGAGCTTGTAGTGCGGCGGCATTGGCTGCAACTGAGAATGCCAACTCTCTGAACTCCTATGGTGCGGCCGCATGACATGATGGTGCGGTCCGCACCAAGTTCTGAATATCCTTGCTTTCATGATCTTTGACACTTGAGCAGGTTTCACTCCGTTTCGAGCCGATTTTTGACTTTTGTCATCTTGTTGCTCAAACCTGCAATCAAGCGCAACTTATAAGCATTCTGGGTTTATTTTATGGCAAATCATACATAAAGCATAGGCAAGTATGGGCATAAAACGTGTTAAAATCACAGTTATCAATAGACTCGTGGCGAGATAAGGAATCGGATGATGTTAATTTTCTGGTTTTTTAGAGAAGTTGGGCCCGGGGCTCGGGTTTCGCCAATTTTGTAAATTTCGATATTTTTCGAGTCTTTTCGATTGGGTTATGTTCCCTTAGCCTATTGTAACGTATTCGTTGTGGTTTTGACCAGATTCGACGCGCGAGGAGGTCGATTTCCGAGGCAAGGGCATAGCGAGCTAGGATTTTGGCCGGCTTGAGGTGAGTAATGATGTAAATGATATC
>NW_017702539.1:0-1648 GCF_001879085.1 Nicotiana attenuata | reverse complement strand
AATACGATTGGTGAATCGATCACAACCCTGGAATACTTGTCTCTACTGAATACACAACAACCAACTCGTTACTTGATAATTTAGTTATTATTTAGAATCGTAGTATCATATAATCATATTATCAGCCTTTGATTTTAGCTGGACTGAATAACAATTTTAGCGATTTAGTGAGTAGTTTACACAAGTCTCTGTGGGTTCGACAATCAACTTATCATTATATTACTTGCCGACCACGTATACTTGCGTGTGCGTTTGGGAGCTACATTAATCTCGTGATTAATTGTCACGACCCTAGTTCACCAACCGTGAACATGTCATGACGGCACCTGGTCCCCATGACCAGGTAAGCCTAACATTTGCGGAAAATATAATAATTGCGGAAAAATAGAGAAAATCAAATCAAATATCTAAAGGAAACTGTACTGAATGCCGCTTGGCAAGTACAACTCAATATCACAAGTCTAAAACAATTCCCAAAACCCGGAAAATCACGGGCAACACAGGCTACAGAAGTGTATAGTAAAGGTTCCAAACTCCAGAATTTCTAACAACCGAAAGAAGGAAAACTAAGTACTAAAGATAGAGTAAGAGGGAGACTCGTCGGTATGCGGACGCAGCAGATCTACCTCGAAGTCTCCGTAGTCCTCCTGCCTTACTGATAGTGCGCCTGAGTGGAGGTACCTGAATGATCTGGACATGAAAAAACATGCGCAGGAAGGGCATGAGTACACCACAGCGGTACTCAGTAAGTGCCAAGCCTAACCTCGGTTGGGTAGTGACGAGGAAGGTCAAGGCCCTACTGAGACAAAATATAAAATATATGCTTCAGGGATCTTTATAGAGATTTAATCAAATGAGTCATATAGGTTATGACTCGCATTTAAATGGCATGAGATCTTCAGGTGTCTGGACTACTGGTCCGATCCTCACAGTATTGTGCACTATATTGTATCAAATATATCGTCGACGATCATTTTGTATCGGTTCGTAAGCGATATAACTTGTTGAGATCACATCACTTTCTTCATGTACCAGAACTTCTTCTGGAGTTTCATGAAATGTTATGTCGTGGGCTCTTCTAGAGCTCATTTCCTCCTCATTATGATCATTTTGATCATTAGCTCCTTATCATTTTTCAAGGATTGTTACCTTGGAACCGATTGGTCTACCACGCTTCATGCGTACAGTAAACTCTATCCTTCAGGGACTTTAATTTTAATAGGAGCATTTGTAGCTGGAATATGATATTGAATTTTGGTATCAGCAAATGCTTCTGGCATTTGACTTGAATTATCTTCTAAGTGAGGATCATATTAATGATAATTCGATTCATATAGCATATTTTTCAGCTATTTATTCCATCCCCCAAATGCTAGAAAACTAACATATATTTCCAATCTTCTTTGGGAAATATATCTTTGTGCGTTGTGGTAGAGAAATTAAGCATATACCACACATCAAAAGATAGTAAAAATATTTGGTTTCTGATCCTAAACCAATTGTGAGGGAGGACTTATCATATATTGTTGGTTTGATGCATACAAGTGCTGCTATATGCAATTTAGAAAATCTTAGACCAACACATGAAGCTTTGTTCTCATAAGCAATGGTTTAGCCATTAGTAGGAGGTATTCAATGCTAAACCAGT
>NW_017702538.1:0-1648 GCF_001879085.1 Nicotiana attenuata | reverse complement strand
AAGCTCATAAATTAAAGGACAATTAGTCCTGAACTTAGAGTAACAAGCTCATAAGTTAAGGACACTTGGTCCTAAACTTAGAGTGGAAGTTCAAAAGTTAAGGACACTTGGTCTGAAGTTAGAGTTGCAATTTCAAAAATTATGGACATGTAGTCCTTAACTTACAGTTACAACTTCAAAAGTTAAGGACACTTGGTTCTGAATTTAGAGTGGAAGTTCAAATATCAAGGACACTTGGTCCTGAAGTTAGAGTGGCAAATTCAAAAATTAAGGATAGGTAGTACTTAACTTACAGTTACAAGTTCAAAAGTTAAGGACACTTGGTCCTGAACTTAGACTTACAAGCTCATAAATTAAAGGACAATTAGTCCTGAACTTAGAGTAACAAGCTCATAAGTTAAGGACAATTGGTCCTGAACTTAGAGTGGAAGTTCAAAAATTAAGGACACTTGGTCCTGAAGTTAGAGCTGCAAATTCAAAAATTAAGGACAGGTAGTCCTTAACTTATAGTTACAAGTTCAAAAGTTAAGGACACTTGGTCTTGAACTTAGACTTACAAGCTCAAAAATTAAAGGACAATTAGTCCTGAACTAAGAGTAACAAGCTCATAAGTTAAGGACGCTTGGTCATGAGCTTAGAGTGGAAGTTCAAAAATTAAGGACACTTGGTCCTGAAGTTAGAGTTGCAAATTCAAAAATTAAGGACAGGTAGTCCTTAACTTACAGTTACAAGTTCAAAAGTTAAGGACACTTAGTCTTGAACTTAGACTTACAAGCTCATAAATTAAAGGACAATTAGTCCTGAACTTAGAGTAACAAGCTCATAAGTTAAGGACACTTGGTCCTAAACTTAGAGTGGAAGTTCAAAAGTTAAGGACACTTGGTCTGAAGTTAGAGTTGCAATTTCAAAAATTATGGACATGTAGTCCTTAACTTACAGTTACAACTTCAAAAGTTAAGGACACTTGGTTCTGAATTTAGAGTGGAAGTTCAAATATCAAGGACACTTGGTCCTGAAGTTAGAGTGGCAAATTCAAAAATTAAGGACAGGTAGTCCTTAACTTACAGTTACAAGTTCAAAAGTTAAGGACACTTGGTCCTGAACTTAGACTTACAAGCTCATAAATTAAAGGACAATTAGTCTTGACCTTAGAGTAACAAGCTCATAAGTTAAGGAAAATTGGTCCTGAAGTTAGAGTGGAAGTTCAAAAATTAAGGACACTTGGTCCTGAAGTTAGAGTTGCAAATACAAAAATTAAGGACAAGTAGTCCTTAACTAACAATTACAAGTTCAAAAGTTAAGGACACTTGGTCCTGATCTTAGACTTACAAGCTCATAAATTAAAGGACAATTATTCCTGAACTTAGAGTAACAAGCTCACAAGTTAAGGACACTTGGTCCTGAACTTAGAGTGGAAGTTAAAAAATTAAGGACACTTGGTCTTGAAGTTAGAGTTGCAAATTAAAAAATTAAGGACAGGTAGTCCTTAACTTACATTTACAAGTTCAAAAGTTAAGGGCACTTGGTCCTGAACTTAGAGTGGAAGTTCAAAAATTAAGGACACTTGATCTTGAAGTTAGAGTTGCAAATTCAAAAATTAAGGACAGGTGGTCCTTAACTTACAGTTACAAGTTCAAAAGTTAAGGAC
>NW_017702537.1:0-1649 GCF_001879085.1 Nicotiana attenuata | reverse complement strand
TAAGCCACCTCTCCCCCTCGATCAAGAATCTCAAACGGACCAATGTACCTAGGGCTAAGCTTGCCCTTCTTCCCAAATCTTATCACGCCCTTCATAGGCGACACTCGAAGCAATACCCACTCACCGACCATGAAAGCCAAATCTCGAACCTTGCGGTCGGCATAGCTCTTTTGCCTGGACTGAGCTGAACGGAGCCTATCCTGAGTGATCCTGACCTTGTCTAAGGCCTCCTGAACCAGATCCTTACCCAACAACCGAGCCTCTCCCAGCTCAAACCACCCAACCGGAGACCGACATGCCTACCATATAAAGCCTCACAAGGAGCCATCTGAATGCTCGTCTAGTAGTTGTTTTTGTAGGCAAACTCTGCTAAAGGCAAAAACTGATCCCACGAACCTCCAAAGTCAATGACACAAGCTCGGAGCATATCCTCCAAGATCTGAATGGTCCGCTCGGACTGTCCGTCTGGGGATGAAATGCTGTGCTTAACTCAACCCGTGTGCCCAACTCTCGCTGAACTACTCTCCAGAAATGCGAGGTAAACTGCGTACCTCGGTCCGAAATGATAGATACGGGCACACCATGAAGGCGAACAATCTCCCGAATGTAGATTTCAGCTAACCTCTCAGAAGAATATGAGACTGCCACAGGAATGAAATGCGCTGACTTGGTCAGCCTATCAACAATGACCCATACTACGTCAAACCTCCTTCGAGTATGCGGGAGTCCAGTAATGAAGTCCATAGTGATCCGCTCCCACTTCCACTCGGGAAGATCAATCCTCTGAAATAAACCACCAGCCTCTGATGCTCGTACTTAACCTATTGACAATTCAAACACTGAGCTACATATGCAACAATATCCTTCTTCATCCTACGCCACCAATAATGCTGCCGCAAATCCTGATACACCTTTGTGGCACCCGGATGAATAGAGTACCTGGAGCTATGGGCCCCTCTAAAATCAACTCTCGGAGCCCATCTACATTAGGCACACAAACTCAACCCTGCAATCTCAAAACTCCATCATCACCTATAGTAACCTGCTTGGCACCTCCGCGCTGCACCGTGTCTCTAAGGACACACAAATGAGGATCATCATACTGCCGATCACAGATACGCTCCAATAATGAAGAACGAGCAACTATACAAGCTAGCACACGACTGGGCTCAGAAACATCCAGTCTCAAGAACTGATTGGCTAAAGCCTGAACATCCAAAGCAAGCGGTCTCTCACCGACCGGAGTATAAGCAAGACTGCCCATACTGGCTGACTTCCTACTTAGAGCATTGGCCACCACATTGGCCTTTCCCGGATGATATAAAATGGTGATATCATGATCCTTCAATAACTCCAACCATCTCCTCAGCCTCAGATTCAACTCCTTTTGCTTGAACAAATACTGAAGACTCTTATGATCCGTGAACACCTCGCATGCCACGCCATACAGATAATGCCTCCAAATCTTCAATGCATGAACTATGGCTGCCAACTCCAAATCATGAACCGGATAGTTCTTCTCATGAATCTTCAACTGCCGCGAAGCATAGGCAATGACCTTGCCATCCTGCATCAACACTGCACCAAGCCCAATACGAGAAGCATCACAATAAACTATATAAAGGCCCCTCAACCGTGTCGGGGCAAAA
>NW_017702536.1:0-1650 GCF_001879085.1 Nicotiana attenuata | reverse complement strand
CTCCTTAATTTGGTAAGTCCCGGTGACCTGGTTCACCACGAGTTGAGAGTCGCAATGGAGAACGAGTCGACGAGCTCTATACTTGATGGCTAGTTTCAAACCTGCAATAACAGCCTCGTACTCGGCTTCGTTGTTTGTCATCTCGGGGCATCGTATGGACTGGCGAATTGTTTCGCCTGTGGGGACCTTGAAAACGAGTCCCAGTCCAGATCCCGAGGCGTTAGCGGCGCCATCAGTGTAAAGAGTCCATAGGTCGGCGTTGGAGGGGGCACGACGTGCCTCTAGTTCTGCCTCTGGTAGTATCTCTGCGCTGAAATCGGCTATGAAGTCGGCAAGTACTTGCGACTTGATGGCGTTTCTTGGATGATATGAGATATCGTGCTCACTGAGCTCTATGGCCCATCTGGCGAGTCTGCCTGATAACTCAGGCTTGTGTAGGATACTTCTCAAGGGGAAGGTCGTCACTACTTTTATGGGGTGGCATTGGAAATAGGGCCGGAGCTTCCGTGAAGCTACGACCAATGCCAAAGCTAATTTTTCAAGGTGTGGATACCGTGTTTCGGCGTCCACTAAGGTTTTGCTAATATAGTAAATAGGAGATTGCGTACCTTCGTTTTCACGAACTAGGACTACGCTGACGGCGACCTCGGATATGGCCAAGTATACCGGCAGGGGCTCGCCTGGATTTTCTTTGGCCAGCAGTGGCGGCGAAGATAGGTACGCTTTCAATTTTCTTAAGGCCTCGACGCATTCCTCATTCCACTGTAACCCATTGTCCTTTCTCAGCACATTGAAAAACTTATGGCATCTGTCGGAGGATCGTGAGATGAACCTAGACAAGGCGGCTATTCGCCCCGTCAGCTTTTGCACCTGCTTTTTGCAGTTCAGTATCTCGGGAATTGCGTCTATCGCCTTGACTGATCTGGATTGACTTTGATAGTTCGTTGTGATACGAGAAACCCTAAGAATTTTCCTGAGGCCACGGCGAAGGCGCATTTCTCGGGGTTCAGTTTCATCCCGTACCTTCTCAATATCTCGAAGGCTTCTTTCAGATGGTCGATGTGGTCCTCTTTTCTTGTCGACTTTACCAGCATGTCGTCGATATAGACTTCCATAGTCTTACCGAGCTGCTCTTTGAACATTTTGGTGACCAGTCTTTGGTACGTAGCCCCTGCATTTTTGAGCCCGAAGGGCATTACCTTGTAGCAGTAAGTCCCTTGGTGGGTGATGAAAGTTGTCTTCTCTTGGTCCTCCTCGGCCATCATGATTTGATTGTAGCCGGAGTAGGCGTCTAGGAAGCTCAGTAGTTCGTGTCCTGCAGTGGCGTCCATCAGTTGGTCGATGTGGGGTAATGGGAATGAATCCTTTGGGCATGCTTTGTTCAGATCAGTGAAATCCACACACATTCTCCACTTCCCGTTTTTCTTTTTGACCATGACGACATTGGCGACCCACTGGGGGTATTTTGATTCTCTGATGGAGCCGTTGGCGAGTAACTTGTCTACTTCCGCGCTGGCCGCTTCGTTGATAGCGGCGTTGAATTTTCTCCTCATCTGTCGCACGGGCGGATGTAGTGGATTGACATTCAGCTTGTGGGTAGCGATGTCTCGCGGGATCCCCGGCATATCTGAATGGGAAAAGGAGAACAAA
>NW_017702534.1:0-1650 GCF_001879085.1 Nicotiana attenuata | reverse complement strand
TGGGTGTGATTGTTTAATGCTTGAATGATGTTGGGTGTTTGATATTTGGGTTAATTTTATGTTTTAACTAGGATTTGGTGGTTGCAAACACTAAGTCTAGCTTAGTGAGTCTTAACTCTTCTTGAGAAAGAGTGTCTATGATTCCAAAATTAACCCAACAAGGAATTGGGATGGACCCATGAGAATGGTAGTCCCAATTAACGGGTAAAACCTTGAGAGAGTAATTACCCAACTTGAACCATAAGTTGCTTGGCTTGTTAGTCTACCCAATTGGTCTCGAGAGAGTCAATTGGGCAAAATCACTCTTTCTACCGAGAGGTGTGAGAGTGAGTGCAATCGTGCAACGGTTATAGCATAAGCCCCGTAATCATCATTCTGGTATTAGGAATCTCTACCCGTTAGATAACCACCTAGGTAAATGCCACGACCCTAGTGCCTTTCTCTATCTTGCATAAAACCTAGAAATCTTAGCATAATTTAGTTATAATTAGTAGTTGTTAAATTGTAGTTGATAATCATAAAAACTCAAAAATGATAGAAGATCAATTAGAAGCAAACACGCATTTCTAGGCTAAGCAAATATCCAACTCCCTTTCTGCTCCCTGTGGAAATTGACCCCGATACCACTATTGGGTAAAAGTATTAGCGCCCACTCTTCCTAAGGTTGAGTCCGCTGTGCGATAATCAAAGCTCAACAGAGGTTATCTCAAGACTCCCTCCCCCTACTTCTGTCAAAGGGGTGAGGAGTTTTCTTGGTCATGCCGGGTTCTACCAGCGATTCATTAAAGATTTTTCAAAAATTGTGAACCCACTTTGCAAGTTGTTAGAGAAGGATGTCAAGTTTATCTTTGATGAGAAGTGCATGGAGTCTTTTGAGCTACTGAAACACAAGTTGACAACAACCCCTATAATCATTGCACCTAATTGGGATTTGCCTTTTGAACTTATGTGCGATGCGAGTGATGTAGCGGTTGGGGCGGTGCTAGGCCAAAGAATCAACAAAATGTTCCATCCTGTGTATTATGCTAGCAAGACTATGAATGAGGCCCGGAGAAACTACATAGTGACAGAAAAGGAGCTATTGGCTATTGTGTTCGCGATGGAGAAATTTAGACCTTACCTTATGGGGGCAAAGGTGATCAGACACACAGATCATGCAGCCCTTCGGTATTTGATGACTAAGAAGGATTCGAAAGCAAGATTGATGAGATGGCTGCTACTCCTTCAGGAATTTGATTTGGAGATTGTGGATAGAAAGGGAAGCGAGAATCAAGTTGCCGACCATTTGTCCCGATTAGAGGAAGATGGGAGACCAAGTAATGGTATTGAGATTAATGATAGGTTCCCTGACGAGCATCTTCTTTCCGTTTCTATGTGTGAAATGCCATGGTTCGCGTACATCGCCAACTTTATTGTGACTGGTAACATCGCGTGTGAGTTCTCTTCCAACCAAAAGAAGAAACTCAAGCGGGATTGTTTGGATTTTTATTGGGATGATCCGTATTTGTTTAAAATTTGCACGGATGGAGTGATAAGGAGATGTGTACCGGAAAGTGAACAAATGAGCATATTGGAGGCTTGTCACTCTTCTCCCTATAGTGGTCATCACGGGGGGGTGAGGACAGCCTCAAAAGTTTTGAGTTGTGGTTT
>NW_017702533.1:0-1650 GCF_001879085.1 Nicotiana attenuata | reverse complement strand
ATAATTGCTGGACATTGAAGAAGGCTGTGGAAGATTTGATTGAACAAGGGAAAATAGTGTTGAGGGATGAAGAAGCCCCGAATGTGACCAATAACCCGTTGCCCGCTCACAACAATGGGCCGGTAATCGGTATGATTTGTGAAGACAGGGAATTTGATCCGGCTTTGAAAGCCATAGTTGCTATTGCCGATGCAGAAAGGAAGCCCAAGTTACTCCCGAAGCAAGGAAAAGGAGAGAAGGAGAATAAAACTGTCAAAACTGAACTTGAAAAGAAACCTGAGACAAAAGTAGAAATGGACTCTCTTAAGAATGGAATTCTCTATGTTCCGCGGGGACGCCAAGAAAAACCATTGGTTGTCACTGTTCCGAGGAAAGCCGAGATAAAAGGGGAAACACCAGTATATGTACCAAAAGGAGCCTATGTGGTACGGGGAACAATTAAACCGCCTCGGCTGAGTGAGCCAGTGGTTATTGGACGCGTACCACAGAAGCCAATGGCAGACCCCTCTGCAGTACCATGGAACTATCAGCAAACAGTCGTCACATACAAGGGCAAAGAGATTTCGGGGGAACTCCCAGGGAAGAACTCTGTTGAGAAATACTCGAATATGCAGGAAGTGAACAATGCCGCTCGAAAGCGTTTTCCATCCAAGAAGCCAGTGAGTGCTGAAGAAGCAGAAGCCTTCTTCCAGAAAATGAAGATGCCTGATTACGAGACAGTGGATCAATTAAGAAAGTACCCCGAACAGGTGTCCCTGCTCTCATTAGTGACCAAATCCGCCAAACATCAGAAGATCTTGATGAAAACTCTGAATGAGGCATACGTGCCAAACGAAACTTCAGTCGAGCAGCTCGAAAGGATGACGGAAAGGATATTTGCCATCAACCAACTCTCTTTTAGTAAGAATGACTTGCCTCCTGAAGGCGCAGCCCACAACAAAGCCTTGCATCTGACCATCAAGTGTGAGGGTTACTATGTCAAACGAGTCATGGTGGATGGAGGATCGGGGGTTGACATCTGCCCACTCTCCACATTGCAGAGGATGGAGATCGGGACAGAAAAGATTCGCCCGAATAATGTTTGTGTAAGGGCTTTTGATGGTATTAAGAGGGATACCATCGGTGAAATCGACATGATATTGACCATAGGACCGGTAGACTTCGAGGTGACCTTCCAGGTGTTGGACATGGATACATCTTACAACTTCCTTCTGGGGAGGCCTTGGATCCATGCTGCAGGAGCTGTGCCCTCTACTCTCCACCAAATGGTAAAATTCGAGTATGAAGGTCAGGAAATCGTGGTCCACGGAGAAGATGAGCAATCTATCTATCGTGATCCATCTATCCCATGTTTGGAGGCAAAGGAAGGAAGTGAGCATATTGTTTACCAAGCCTTTGAGATTGTGGTAGCAGATCAGCACGAGGAAGGAAATCCTTGTCCTCAGCCTTTCCTGTCTAACGCTTCAATCATGGTGGCCAGAGAAATGATTAGACATGGTTTCAGGCCAGGAAAAGGGTTGGGAAAAGCCTTACAAGGAATATCTGAGCCAGTAACTCTACCCGCAACAGAAAAGTTCTTCGGAGTAGGCTTCCACCCTACCCCAGACGATGAGGAATGGGCTGAAGAAAGAAAGAAAGAAGGATGGGTTC
>NW_017702532.1:0-1651 GCF_001879085.1 Nicotiana attenuata | reverse complement strand
TTGTTGGCTCTCGACCGAGGAGTGTCACCTTGCCTAGACGGCTTTGAGAAATCCAAAATATAAGGCTCATCTACCTCTTCCTTGGACTCCTTTTTATGCTCATAAGGGTGAATTTCCATTTCATCGTCTGAACATAATGTAGAGAAGTGTTTGGAATGAGGCCCAACGCGCTCAAATACATGAACTTCATGATTTTTAACCTCCTCAACACCAATCACACTAGAGTCAACTAAATTTGTATCTTCAACGTCCTTGGTTGACTCTAGTATTACTTCTTCAACATTGACATCCTCAAATTCTAGTTGGCTAGGTTGTTGATGTTCTACTCTGACCTCCCCAATTAATACCTCAAATTCATGCTCTTCTTGGCTACTATCCTCAATATTGGCTTGTTGAGTATTAAAAGCTCCAACCACTTGACTCAATTGAGCCTCCAACTTGCGAATAGTTGCCTCTTGCCTTTCTATGTGCAATTGTTTCTCATTGTTTTGTTCCGGAAGGCACTTTAGCATATCCTTGATCTCCTTCAGGTCCGCATTCCCAGGTTCTTTGTTCCTATTAACTTCACAAGAAAAGGTAGAACCATCATAGTAAGGGGTTGGGGGAAAATAAGAAATATAAGCACAACCATGAAGGTGACCATTTTTACCACCACACACATCACACACATTCCACAAATAAGATTGAGTTGGTGCACATAACTCGCTCTTAGGAACATTTTAAAAATTTTGCCACGGGTGGTTTCCTTCACAATATGTATGAAGATCAATAGTAGAATTATCTACACCTAAATTCCCATAATTCCAAGATGCCATGTTTCTCAAATCAAAAGTTATAGAAAAAAATACAAAAAAAAAAAATAAAAGAAACTAAAAGTTCAAACTTGAACCCTAGCAATATATACAGCTACAACTGCACCGTTAGTTGCCCGGCAATGGCGCTAAAATTTGATCACGCCCAACTCTAGTCCTAAAAAGGATAAGCGGTCGCTGCAAATATAATCCGGTCTAAAAGTCCGGAGTCGAATCCCACAGAGAACTAAGGCTTAGCTGTATCTGTTTAATATCACCAAGAAGACAAGATTGAAAATAAATAAACAGCTGAAAACTAACTATGCTTGAATTGTAAACAATTACAATAAAAGTCTAAGGTAATGGTTTCCCCCGTTGTTGATTTCCTTGGTTGTATGTTTCTTATAGCATTGACTTAGTTGCCTCTATCAATCATGAACTCTCCTCTCAAGCAATTATGATAATTTACTAGACGCACTCTCTCAAGCTACGCTAGCTAGATTCGCATTACAGTTCACTTAGATCGCACCCGAGGTATCGTTATCTCTAATCCAACCTCTAAACCGTCAGTTATGACTCTCGCCTATACTCCGGGAGTGATATTGTTCAAACAACTACATAAATATGCACTCTCTCTCAAGCAGATACATAACAAATAGGAACGGCTAATTGAGGATCCTTTCAATTAACCACAATCAAAACATAGTTGAACAAATAGAGATTAAACTAATTCAAATCTATATTAATTATAACAACTAATTCATCCCCAACGGGTTTCACCAAAACCTTAGATTAGAAAAGTTAGCTACTCATGAAAATAACAAAATTACAAAAGAATTCATATTCAAAGGTAAAAGAAC
>NW_017702531.1:0-1651 GCF_001879085.1 Nicotiana attenuata | reverse complement strand
ACTTTGGCTAGTTGTTTTTGTTTCCTTTTGTTTTGATGTGGATGGGATGTACCAGTACTTCTCCCGATGACAACAGTCCAATGCATATGTTTTATCTATAAAAACTATCCTCTTTTGCTATCTAAATGCTTATGTTCTCTGTTTCTCTTTTCTATCATGTTGTGTGCACATATGTGGCATGAATTAGCTAGGATAGACTTCTTTATGTTGATTGCCTGCCTGTGTATTTTTAATGATGCCAAAAGGGGAAAGTATAATTGAAACAGGGATCTAATTAAGGGGGGAGCACAAATTTAGGGGGATCTTGTGAAGTTCCTGTTGCTTTATTTGGTTATTTCTGTTCTAAATCTGTTATCAATGTCTAAGTTTGTCATCATCAAAAATGGGGAAATTGATGGATTTTCAATGTCTTAGCTTTGTGTTTTGATGATCTAACAAACTTATTATCAAAGAACCAGATGGGGAACCTGACACACTTGGTACACATTGATAATCAACGGACTATAGCTATTGTCAACTGCTCCAACTTTAGAAGATAGAGAACAAACACAGGGACCTGATCCCTTGTGTTTCCTTGACAGCAGTACGAAAGTCAACTATGTACAGCTGGAAAGTGACTGCCACAGAAACAGTGCAGCACAGTTCTACAGTCACTTGTCTTTTGACCAACCAAGTGCTTACATCATTCAAGTGATGTCATCAAAGGTGTATTAACAAGAGTATTACAACAAAACATCACTTGAACACTTGAGTATTCACTCCAAGCATTCAAGCCTTCAGAGAGTCGTGCATTCAATTCTCAAGTGCCTCAAGAACAAAGTTTAACGCTACTACGGACCAGTTCCTAAATCTAGTATTTTGTTGTCCTTAGTTGAGTTGTAACTTTGTAATTGTTCTTCATTGTAATTCCTAATTTGCTTGGCTAGAAGCGTTGCTTAGGACCCCCTTTGTAAAACCATAAACCCTTTGTGTTTGTGTCGTGACTAGAGTTAGTCATGAGTTGATGTCTTTGTATTAGGCGTATTGCAAAGTGGCTTGTAATAGGTGTATTACGAGTTAGTGAGGAATTAAGAGTTTAATTCCTAGATTGCATAGGTTGTAATCTAAAAGTTGCTCATAGTGAAGTTGAAATCCTACCAGTGTAGGTCGTGATTTTTTATCCCCTTGAGCAAGGGTTTTCCCACGTAAAACTCCCTGTCTTATCTACTTACTGTTTCATTAACGTTCTCAGTGGACACTCATAGAGGACCTGGTACTCTATAGTTTGGTGGACTCATATAAACTATCACACTCCTAACAGTTGCACCAGTAGTTTGAGCTTATCCCTGGTACCTGCAACAATTAGCAAACATGTTTGTGAAAGGGGGCTCAGTTTCTAGGTTCTTGTGGGTTCTGGAAGTGAGTATGGGTTCAGGGGATGTGGGGGAAGTGGTGGCAGCTCAGCTTTTAGATGAGGAACTGTTTGTAGGTTCTTGTGTTGACTGCATTTAGTTGTATGTTTATTTCTGTGGTTTGGAGGGAGTTCAGAAGCTGCAGCAGAGACAGATGCAGAGGCAGCTCTGTTGCATATGCATGTAGCCCTTCTGTGATGTAGTGCACAGTTAGCTTGAGAAGGGTTTCTTACATACTGTGGGAAAGCTTGTAGCATTTG
>NW_017702529.1:0-1652 GCF_001879085.1 Nicotiana attenuata | reverse complement strand
TGGGAAATAATGCAAAGCTTGAAGTCAAAGGAATAGGCACTTGCAGAATGGACATGCGTGGTGACCGATCTTTGATGTTGCATGACGTCCTATATGTTCCAGAGATTCGACGAAACTTAGTATCTGTGTCTGTTCTTCTAGATTTAGATTTCAATTTGAACTTCAGTCGCAGTGTAGTGAGGGCTTTCCACTTCTTCCTACCCCCCCCCCCCCCTCCCCATCCCCCCTACTGATGAGCTTCCCGTACCTCCAGCTCCATGTAGAGACCGTCAGGCCAATGACAACAAATCCTATTCAAGAACCCTCCTCCGCCACCGCCAAGAGAAGTCCCTAGAGTTCTCCCTAATCAAGGCTACGCGAGTGCCATTATTCCTCCCCGAACTACCGGGCGGGGAACGTTTCAAATACACAAATGTCATGCTGACATTGCTCGAGCAACGAGGATATTTTACGGGCTCCTCCGATCAAAATGCATACAAGCACTTGAAGGGGTTCGTAGATACATGCTGGGGCAGCAAACAAACAAACGTGTCAGAGGATGCGTTGAGATTGAGGCTTTTCCCGTTTTCTCTTCGGGGTAAAGCGTTGGATTGGTTAGAAAGGCTCCCAAATCATTCTATCACTACATGGGATGAATTGGCGGACAAATTTATTGCCAAGTTCTTTTCTCCAAGTCATATGGCGGCTCTTCGGGATGAGATTCTAGCTTTCAAACAAATGCCAACGGAACATTTGCACGAAATATGGGAAAGATATAGAACAATGGTGAAGGAGTGCCCTAATAACGACATGACCGAGGCGATGATACAACAAACTTTTTATCGGGGCATCAACACCACAAATCAGTGCATTGTGAACCAATTGGCCGGAGGGAACTTTATGAAACTTTCTTACCAAGAGGCATGTGATGTACTTGATGAAATGGCCGACACCTCTTCGGCATGGCAGAGTCGAGCGAATGTGCCCCAAGGTGACCCCACGGTCATCCATTTGCACAAGGAATTGAACGATCATGGCCAAGCTATTGTCGAGCTTACAACAACTATGAATCAATTGGCGAAGGCGCAATTGCAACAAGTCCAAAACCCGCGCCAAGTCAATGCAATGGAAGGTGTTTCTATGCTAAAAAGGAGGCAAAGAGGGCAACGACAACCTCAAGGTAATTGTGAGCAATTTGACAACAACAATGATGGTGGTGGTTATTCGAATAAGTGGTATGATGATCAAAGCGAGAGTGTCAATAACTACCAAGGGAATAGAGGAAATCAAGGGAATCAACAATGGCGTACCCAAAGCAACTGGGGCAATCAACAAGGCGGCGGTAATTGGAATAACAATAACCAACAACAAGGCGGTAACAATTGGAACAACAACAATCAGAACAACAATTGGGGTAATCAAGGTAACAATCAAGGCAATTGGAACGGGAACAACAATAATTGGAGTAACAACAATGGTTAAGGAGGGTGGAATAATGGTGGTAAGGGGCAAGGTTTTCAAAGGCCCCCCATGTTCCAACAACCAAACAATCCACCCCCCCTTTCAATCCCAAGGGTCTAGTTCTTCCGGAAGTGATATGGGGCGGATAGAGATGATGTTCGAGCAGATGATGAAAAAGAACCAAGACTCTGATGCATAATTGGCTTCGCATA
>NW_017702528.1:0-1652 GCF_001879085.1 Nicotiana attenuata | reverse complement strand
AGGCCTCTGGACGGCCTATTGAAAGTGGGCCCGATGATCTCTGGTGGAAGATACAGGCAAAAGAATACTCAGTTGTCGACCAATTAAACAAAACACCAGCGCATATCTCCATCCTAGCTCTACTGCAGAGCTCCAAGACACACAAGAACGCTCTGATGAAGATACTAAGCGAGGCGTATGTACCCAGCAATATAACTGGAGGAGAAATGGCAAACATGGTTGGGCAGGTATTGGAGAGTCATAAGATCACTTTCCACGAGGATGAGTTGCCCCCTGAAGGTTTAGGGCACAACAAAGCGTTGCACATCACTGTGCAATGTGAAGACTATTTCATCGCCAGAACTTTGATTGACGGAGGATCCAGCCTCAAAATTTGCCCATTGGTGACCCTCAGAACATTGGGGAAGAGTCTGCATGAAATCAAGGATGGGGCTATCAACGTCAAAGCTTTTGATGGTTCCCAAAGGTCCACTATTGGGGAAATCAGTTTATGTTTGCAAATGGGGCCAACTTGGTTCGATGTTGATTTTCAAGTAATAGACATCCCAACGTCCTATAACTTACTACTAGGGCGACCTTGGATCCACGCCGCTGGAGCTGTAGCATCAACCCTACACCAGGCAGTGAAGTTCGAGTGGAATCACCAAGAAGTGATTATTCATGATGACGGGAGTAACCCCATATATAGTCGCCAAACCATCCCAGCAATTGAAGGAAGAAGGAAGCTAGGAGGAGAAACTTACCATCACATGAGCGAGTCAACGCCGTGGACAAAGATAAGTGGTGGGATAACAAGATAGAGAGTATACTAAACTGGAGCGGGTATGAACCTGGCAAAGGGCTCGGCAAGAACCTCCAGGGAATCACCAAGCCTATCAAACTGAAGAAGCATGGCACCACTTTCGGGTTAGGATACGGTTATACTTGGGAAGAATTCAGGAACTGGTCGCCACCATGGCGCGGCCCTTACTATCCGCTGGAGCACCCTATACCCCGCCTGGAACAGACTTTCCATCCGGCCAACATCATATATGGGACAGAGGAAGATGAAGCATTAGCAGCAATGAAGAACCTGTTCTTGGAAGATGAAAAAATGGATTGTCACGTCATTCTCGAGGAGGAAGGCCCTTCCATACAGACAGTGAACCGAGGAGAGCGCCTCAACAATTGGTCCGTCAGAACCACCAAGGCCCGGAGAGCTTCGGGGTAGCAAGGCTGAACAAAGCATTATGCATTATCTTTTATTTTTTGCTAGTTGATCTTTGAATTTTGAAAAGAGCTCCGATGTTCAAAACAATTCTTTCAGCATTTATTAAAGCATTTCATTTTTTTATAAATCTCGCTCTTATTATCTCTTTTTCTCTGCCATTTACTTTACTTTACACAGCATTACTATTACTTATCTTGATGAACCGATGAATGTGACATGCGACGAGATAACGCAACAAACGGACATAGACTCAGAAGAGGATGAGATACCAGAAGAGATCGTTAAAGAGGTTGAGGACTTTGAGAATAGACCTAAGTCTAACCTGGACGAGACTGAGGTTATCAACCTGGGGGATACAGAGAATGTCAAAGGAAACGCGCATCAGTATTCACTTGTCACGTCAGAAAGAAGAGTACACGGAGTTCTTAAAGAATATGAGACG
>NW_017702527.1:0-1652 GCF_001879085.1 Nicotiana attenuata | reverse complement strand
AAGATATTCTCTGGTTTGGGTTAGGAATAACTATATGAAAGTCATCTCTCCAACGACAATCTTTTCGAACAGTGGAAATTAAGGGTTCAGTAATTAAAGAAGGATAAGTGTCAGCTCTCTCTAATTTAATTACTTGATCACGAAGGGATTCTTTATCATGCTCGAAAGATAAATCAGTTGGCACTATTTCTTCGACCAAAGGTTCTTGCATCGACTCAGAAGATTCTTTGCCTTTAGAGGAAGATCTATTAATGAAAGAACCTCTAGAAGTAATACCAGAGCTAGAAGAAGGAGTGATGGAACCAGAGGTACCACCACGAATGGATCCAAGGCCACGAAGTCTACCCCCTCTACCTCTTCTATGTCTCACAGGGGCATTGGGGAAACTGTCAAGAATTGGGACTCTTCTAGGGTTGGGATTTGAAGATGACATGGTAGAAAGGCTTGAACAGAGGAAGAAGTGAATAGAAGTAAATAGTGAAATATTAGGTAAACATTTGTGGAAGGAGGATTAAGTTTATATAAAAGCAACCGTCAAAGATTATGAAGTGTAATGATGGAAAGCCTATAATAAAGGCAACTATCACTTTGTGAATAGTGGAGTTGAAGAAGCCTTGAAAAAAGGCTGCAGAATTACAGAGCTAATGAGAAGGAGACACGTGTGCGATGCATTAAATAGAAAAGACAACTGAAGCGTTAGTACTGTCATAGCATTAATTATGGCAAAAATTCCCTTTTTAATGAAGATCCACTTCCCAAATATTTAATTGATAAATAAATAGAAAGTGGGGGGACTATCTGTATTGGGAAAAAACTGAATGTAAATATTGAAGATGACATGTCATGACACGTGGACCGGTCAAATAGTCAAAGCATGACAAACAGTTAGAAGACACGAGAAACAATAGATGCGGGAGAGAAGATACGAGCTACTATCCAGATGAAACGAGACTCGTACCTGTTCGAGCCATTTAAAGCTCGAAGATCAGAAGGAATTGAAGATATGAATCTGATAGCGTAAAAGAGTCCAAATTCAACATTAAATGCCAAATACGTTAGAGAATTTGTATTTAATAAGAATGATTGAATAACGTTTTTTTTAATGTCATTTACTGCTCGTAATTGCCTCATTAAGACAAAGATATTACACTTTCTCTTAGAATTGACTATAAAAGGAGAAAGTCACAACATTTGTAGGACACGAAATATCATTCCGATTATACTGAAATATACTCTTATTCATTGCTTTATTGTTGTTCACAAAATCTCTTATTTCTTGATTATCAGTAACCCGATTTCTCTATTAAATTCTAGCTTTAACCAAATATTCAGTTTTCTGGTTAAACAACAACATCACTTGTACGCATCTAGCCAACAAGTTATGATACATTCTCCCAATCACAATTGGTTCAGGGTCAGGAACCAAATATTTCCATCTAGAAATATGGATGTACTATATGATTTAATTGTGCTACCACAATGCACAAAGATTGGTCCCCAAAGAAGGTTGAAGTTATGTATTGGTGATCCAAACATTAGGGAGAAAATGAGCAGCTAAAAAAAGTAATACATGGAATGAATTATTATGAGTATACTTAGATCCTCGTACAAGAAAATATGAACTTGAAGTTCAAGTGATAATTCATTTGCAA
>NW_017702525.1:0-1653 GCF_001879085.1 Nicotiana attenuata | reverse complement strand
CCTCAGCAAGAAGTTCACATCATATGAGGTAAAATACACTCCACTCGAGAGGACGTGCTGTGCTTTAACCTGGGTAGCGCAAAAGTTGAAACACTACTTGTCAGCATATACTACCTATCTCATCTCTCGGTTGGACCCATTGAAGTATATTTTTCAAAAGCCCATGCCCACAGGGAGGCTGGCGAAATGGCAAATCGTGCTTACGGAGTTTGATATTGTCTACGTGACGCGGACCGCCATGAAAGCACAAGCATTGGCTGATCATCTGGCTGTGAATCCCGTCGATGACGAATATGAGCCTTTGAAAACATACTTCCCGGACGAGGAGGTAA
Source organism: Nicotiana attenuata (assembly GCF_001879085.1). Classification (NCBI taxonomy): domain Eukaryota; kingdom Viridiplantae; phylum Streptophyta; class Magnoliopsida; order Solanales; family Solanaceae; genus Nicotiana; species Nicotiana attenuata. The sequence continues at coordinate 1,321 of NW_017702525.1, read as the reverse complement.
TGCATATTGAAGAATTAGAACAGGTCGAGAAGCCTGGATGGAAACTGTTCTTTGATGGAGCTGCCAATGCCAAGGGTGTCGGAATAGGAGCTGTACTGATTTCTGAGACGGGGCAACACTACCCTGTTACTGCTCAACTCCGTTTCTATTGCACCAACAACATGGCGGAGTACGAAGCATGTATCCTGGGACTGAGACTGGCCATAGATATGGGTGTTCAAGAAATCTTGGTCATGGGTGACTCGGATCTTCTTGTACACCAGATTCAGGGAGAGTGGGAAACGCGGGATTTGAAGCTCATTCCATACCGGCAGTGCTTGCATGAACTTCGTCAACGGTTTCAGTCAATAGATTTCAAACACATTCCAAGGATGCATAATGAGGTTGCTGACGCTTTGGCCACCTTGGCATCAATGTTGCATCATCCAGACCAGGCTTATGTGGACCCGTTACATATTCAGGTTCGAGATCAACATGCCTATTGTAACGTGGTGGAGGAAGAATTTGATGGTGAGCCATGGTTCCACGACATAAAAGAGTATCTCCGGATGGGAGTATACCCAACACAGGCTACAGGAGACCAAAAGAGAGCAATTCGATGCTTGGCAGGCGGATTTTTCTTCAGTGGAGGAGTGTTGTACAAAAGAACTCCAGATCTTGGGCTATTGAGATGCATAGATGCCAGACAGGCTACAGTTATCATGGCTGAGGTACATGCGGGAGTTTGCGGACCTCATATGAGTGGATACATATCGGCAAAGAAGATCCTCCGAGCAGGGTATTATTGGCTTACCATGGAACGAGATTGCATCAGTTTCGTGCGCAAATGTCATCGATGTCAGATACATGGAGATTTGATTTATTCTCCGCCCGCGGAATTGCATACAATGTCAGCACCATGGCCCTTCGTTGCCTGGGGAATGGATGTTATTGGACCGATTGAGCCAGCAGCATCAAATGGACATAGATTCATTTTGGTAGCTATTGATTATTTCACTAAATGGGTGGAGGCAAAAACCTTCAAATCTGTGACTAAGAAGGCAGTTGTCGATTTCGTGCATTCAAATATCATATGCCGGTTTGGGATCCCGAAAGTAATCATCACAGATAATGGTGCAAATCTCAATAGTCATTTGATGGCCGAGACATGTCAGCAGTTTAAGATCATGCACCGCAATTCCACTCCATATCGTCCTAAGGCAAATGGGGCAGTTGAAGCAGCTAACAAGAATATCAAGAAAATACTTCGGAAAATGGTCGAAGGGTCAAGGCAGTGGCATGAAAAACTACCTTTTGCATTGTTGGGTTATCGCACTACTAT
>NW_017702524.1:0-1653 GCF_001879085.1 Nicotiana attenuata | reverse complement strand
ACAAAGATTATAGGAAGTTTTGTTCTCAACTTTCTTCCAAGTCTGATCCGTACAAGCTTAATGGGATGTTGGTGATATTTCTTCGGATTCAGGCCAGTCAAATCATTGTCTGAATCCGAAGAAATATCACCAACATCCCATTAAGCTTGTACGGATCAGACTTGGAAGAAAGTTGAGAACAAAACTTCCTATAATCTTTGTCATCATAGAGTCTTATGATACCCGTTTTATGGGAACTGCCATGACCGACGGAAAACATTCCATCACCATCAACCTTGTCACTATCAATTAAACTTCTTTTCTTCTTGGAAAATGAAGTGTAGAATTCCTCTATTACCTCTTCTTTTATCTACTTAGGAAATGTTAAACTCCTACCTACACCATAACTATTTGAAACACATGTTCTTGCCTTCTCATCATCGTTGTCGCTAATGAGAAGAACAATTAATGGCAGGCTCTGCCAGGTACTGTGTCTTAGTTATTCTTGGTGGACCAAATTTGGTTGCTAATCTTTGGTCGCTTTTTACAGGGATTATAGTAGTGTACATACCAGAGACTAGTAACCAAAATGTTCAAAGAGCAGCTCGGTAAGACTATGGAAGTCTATATCGACGACATGCTGGTAAAGTCGACAAGAAAAGAGGACCACCTCGACCATCTGAAAGAAGCCTTCGAAATATTGAGAAAATACGGGATGAAACTGAACCCCGAGAAATGCGCCTTCGGCGTGGCATCAGGAAAATTCTTAGGGTTTCTCGTATCACAACGAGGTATCGAAGTCAATCCAGATCAAATCAAGGCGATAGACGCAATACCAGAGATACTGAACAGCAAAAAGCAGGTGCAAAAACTGACCGGGCGAATAGCCGCCTTGTCTAGGTTCATCTCACGGTCCTCCGACAGATGTCACAAGTTTTTCAGTGTGCTACGAAAGGACAATGGGTTACAATGGAACGAGGAATGCATCGAGGCCCTAAAGAAATTAAAGGCGTACCTGTCTTCACCGCCACTGCTAGCCAAAGCAGACCCAGGTGAACCACTGCCGGTGTATTTGGCCGTGTCCGAGGTTGCCGTCAGCGCAGTCCTAGTCCGCGAAAGTGAAGGTACACAATCTCCTATTTACTATATTAGCAAAACCTTAGTGGACGCCGAAACACGGTATCCACATCTTGAAAAATTAGCTTTGGCATTGGTCGTAGCTTCACAGAAGCTCCGACCCTATTTCCAATGCGACCCCATAAAGGTAGTGACGACCTTCCCCTTGAGAAGTATCCTACACAAACCTGAGTTATCAGGCAGACTCGCCCGATGGGCCATAGAGCTCAGTGAGCACGATATCTCATATCACCCAAGGAGCGCCATCAAGTCGCAAGTACTTGCCGACTTCGTGGCTGACTTCAGCGCAGAGATCTTACCAGAAGCGGAATTGGAGGCACGCCCTGCCCCCTCCGATGCCGACCTATGGACTCTTTACACTGATGGCGCCGCTAACGCCTCGGGATCGGGATTGGGACTCGATCTCGAGGTCCCCACGGGCGAAACAATTCGCCAGTCCATACGATGCCCCGAGATGACTAACAACGAAGCCGAGTACGAGGCTGTTATTGCAGGTTTGAAACTAGCCATCAAGTATGGAGCTCGACGACTCATTCT
>NW_017702522.1:0-1653 GCF_001879085.1 Nicotiana attenuata | reverse complement strand
AGCAATTCCCTAAGTTCAAAAATCGCTCCGTAACCTATTCAAAACTCACTCGAGCCCTCGAGGCTCCAAACCAAACATGCACACAAGTCTTAAAACATCATATGAACTTGCTCGCGCGATCAAATCGCCAAAATAACATCTAGAACTATGAATTCAATACCAAAACTCCTGAAATTCTCAAGATAGTTTAAAATTTCTATTTTCTCAAGCAAGGGTCCGAATTACATCAAATCTCTTCCGTTTTTTACCAAATTTCACAGATAAGGTCTAATATTCATAACGGACTTGTATCGGGCTTTGGAACTAAAATACGGGCCCGATACCAATAAGATCAAATCTTATTAAATTTTCAAAAACCATTATATTTTCAGTTAAATAATTTTCTTCAAAAATTTATTTCTCGGGTTAGGGACCACGGAATTCGATTCCGGGCATACGCCCAGGTCCCATATTTTTCTACGGATCCTCCGGGACCGTCGGAATATGGGCCCGGGTCCATCACCCAAAATATTGACCGAAGTCAACTAAGATCATCTTTTTAAGCCAAAAATAATTATTTCTTAAATTTTTCACACAAAAGCTTTCCGACATCACGACCGGACTGCGCACGCAAATCGAAGAAAGATAAAAGGAGGTTTTCAAGGCCTCAGAATACAGATTCGACTTTTAAAACAAGAGATGACCTTTTGGGTTATCACAAACATAGATTTCAACCATATTAAACTATTAATTCTTAGTGTAATTAGATATAAGAAAATTAAGCTCTTATAAACTTTATATATTATGAAAATCCTAATTACAACTCTTATGAAGTATATCCATAACTAAGTATGCATACTTATTAAAAGAAAAATTAAATTATAATTTTTTTTTATGTATTTATGAAAATTAACAAAGAAGATAAATTTTTTGTTGAAAACTTGTATTCACCCATTTGGATAAGGAATAGAATAAATATTTTTGAAAACATATATCTTTCGAAACTCATAATCCGAATATCTCATTTTTATTTTAGTTTGTTTATTTATTCGTCTGCTTCAAAGTTATTTTAAATTTACTTAGTTGGATGAAAGTTCATTTGTGTAACATTTTATTATATATGAGGTTTAAATATTTCTAAAAAAATATGAATAACATATTATATATAAGAGCTTAGACAAAAAAAAAAGCTATTACCAAAATACGCAAAAATTCTAGTCTTCTCATTAAATAATTTGTATTAAGAGTATCAAGAGATACATATTTCAAAACATATTTATTAGTTTTCTAATCAATGACGTGAATAAAGGTTTTCAAAAAATATATTTATTCTCTTCTAAAAATATCAATAAAAAATAAGTACATAAAAGTTATTTATAATAGGTATTTTTCATATGATCATTATATTTTAAGAAAATTAATTACAGATATACCTCATAGAGGGTGTTAGTGTAGAATTTCAATAAAATAGGGGATGTAAGTTTAAATTTAAAATACAACGGATGAATCAGAAATTGATTAATAGTATAGGAGTATTTAGTGTCATTAACCGAAAAATTAATATGAAATAATGTTAGCAGCAGAAATTTCTATTCTAAAATTTTTGCTATATGTTAGCTTAAAAACCAGCGATAAATTTTGTTTTTCATTGCAAACTCATTGCTATTTCACAAT
>NW_017702521.1:0-1653 GCF_001879085.1 Nicotiana attenuata | reverse complement strand
AGTAGACTTTTTCAAGTCCAAAAAAGTGAAAAAGAACATCTGTTATACAAGCAAAAAAAAAGCGCACATGCTGCTGACCAGATTCGAACTCAAGTGAGTTTGCTAATTTTGAACCCACTTTGCCAATGGGCTGGACTACACTATTGGTTTTAAGCGGGGTCAGTATGTATTTTATACTATATTTGTTCGAAGAAGGGTATACGAAGTATTATTTTCCGACGAAGCGGGTTCATATGAACCCTCTTGACCCATGTGGGTCCGCCCCTGATTACTATTATGTATTAGTGTGTCGTCATGTGATTTCAGTATTTTCTTGGGTTTTCTTATTTCCTTGTCTTTTATATTTTTTGAAAGTAATAAGGAAAAGTCATGAATTTTCCATTCAGAAATAATAATCCACTATACTCTAAAAGATGGTTGGATTTACTTTGTAGTAGTTGTATCACTAATCATCCATTTGCCAAGTTTATTTATAAGTTATGGCTTATATAACCTATATGTTAAATTACTTGTTCTTGTTCATTTTTTATATTCCTCAGCCTTCAACTTTTTCTAACGTATAATTTCCTTTTAACTATTTATGATGGGATCTGTTTGTTGTTGGCTCTTGAAAAATCTATCTACATGTGATTTTAAAAATAAAAACATATAAATTGAAAACTTCTCAACCTATCTTGTATTTATTAATGTTGTCTTATTATTTTCTTTTAAATTGTTATTAATCACATAATTAGGCCTGTAATCAATCGTATTTAAAATTTTAAAATTTCTGAGGTTTTACAATCCTATTCTACTACCCTGGATAATCTGAAAATAAACCACAACCCTGTTCAGTGATTAGGGATAGAACCCCAATTATTAGCCAACAATTTCTATATATAACAACAACAACAACAACAACCCAGTGAGTTCCCACAAGGGTGTGGGGGTAGAGTGTACGCAGACCTTGCCTCTACTCTGGATAGTAGAGAGATTATTTCCGAAAGACCCTCGGCTCAAGAAAACGAAAAGAGACAATATATCAGTACCATCAACAGAACCATATGAATAATAGCAACATCATAAGAACCAAAAAATAAATAAAAAACAATAACAAAAATAAGTGAATAAGGCCCGATACTATGAAAAACGGAAGAATAGTAATCGCTAGCAGCCTAGGACAAAACCTTATCATATCAGCCTCCCACCCGAAACGAAGTAGAAAAATGCTTAGCTACCTCCTAACATACCACCCTAATGCTTTACCTCCACACCTTCCTATCAAGGTCCATGTTCTCGGAAATCAGAAGCCACGCCATGTCCTGCCTGATCATCTCTCCCCAATACTTCTTAAGGGCTGCCCTCTCCCTCTTCTCGCAAGTGCCCGAACTATCTAAGCCTTGCTTTCCGTATTTTGTCATCCACAGGGGCCATATCCACCTTCTCCCGAACATCTCCATTATCCATCCTAATGTGCCCGACATCCACTTCAACATCCTCATCTCTGCTACTTTCCTCTTCTAGATATGTGAGTTCTTAATAACTAGCCAACACTCTGCCCCATACAACATGGCCGGTCTGACCACCGCTCTATAAAACTGACCTTTGAGTATTGGTGGCACTTTCTTATCACATAAGACTGCAAATGTCAACCTCCATTTCATCCACCGTACC
>NW_017702520.1:0-1654 GCF_001879085.1 Nicotiana attenuata | reverse complement strand
ATCGATGACTGAGTACTCTTTGCTTGTATCTTCCTCCAGAGGTCATCGGGAGGAGTTTCGGTGGATCGTCCAGAGGCCTGCTTACTTGATTCAACCAAATGTTCCGGAGTATAAACCCTGCCAGTTCGGGTCATACCCTGTGCTGCAATTGCTTCTCCAGATTTGGTTTTCCCTTTCCTCCTCGCCTCGGCGGTGTAATCCCAAGGAATGGCCTTCATATGGAATGGTGCTATGGCTAACATTGCCACCGGGATGGGTACCATCGCTTTGGGAGGTAACACAGCAACATCAAATGGTACAGGTGCTTTTGGGGACCCAAACTCAACCTCAATCGGTTCTGGCGTCTTTGTCGAAGACCGATGTTTCAAACTCGAGTGGTACGGACATGTTTACTTCAGCATCCCTAGAGGGCTAGATCTGTACTACAATTGGATTAAGAGTGACTGTTGGTTTCTTTGGATCGTTACCCTCCGCAATCAATCCAATCAACCCTTTGGGGTCCCAATCATCTTCTATTTCTATCATATGAACGCCTCCCCCTTTGTGGTCAGGCAGAGGGTTGTTGTGGACGTTTGGAGCAGGCTCCTTTGCTACAATGGTTTTGTTGTCAATCAAGGCCTGAATCTTGTCCTTCAGGGAGCGGCACTCATCAATGGTATGACCTTCATGCCGAAATGGTATGCACAGGTTTTGTTCGGGTTGACCCATTGGGAAGGATTTTCTGGAGTTATGGCGGGGATAGGGGTGATGTAACCAGCAGCTTTGAGCCTTTCATACAGCTGGTCGATTGGTTCGACGATAGTGGTGTATTGCTTGGGAGGTCTACGGTCGTAGTTAGGGCGTGGTCTAGGGAAGTTTTGGCAGGTGGGAGGTGACTGATAGTGAGAGGGCTGAGCATTATAGGCTTGGTAGACGGGTGCGGGTTGGGAATATCTTTATGAGGTAGGTTGATATGTGGGAGGTGGAAATGATTGGTAAATAGGTGGTGGAGCTTGGTAGGAAGGCGGGGTGCTTGGTAATTAGGGGTAGGTTGATATGTGAGAGGAGATACTGGGTAGGTTTGGTATTTTATTGGGGATTTTGTTCTCTGTGCAACCATCACGGCACTCACATCCTTTTTCTTGGACGTGCCACCAGACTGAAGAGCCTTGTTGGTAGCCTGCAATGCCTCAAAATTAGTGACCATACCATTTTTAATGCCTTCCTCGATCCTTTCCCCTAGCTTGATGATGTCGGAGAATTTCTGGCCTTCAATCAGCATCAACCTCTCATAATATTGTGGGTCCTGAGCTCGGACGAAAAACCTGTTCATCTGTTCTTCTTCTAAGGCCGGCCTGACCTTAGCCGCTTTTGATCTCCAACGAGTAGCATACTCGCGGAATGTCTCTATAGGTTTCTTCTTCAAATTCTGGATGTAGAATACAACTGGCGCATTCTCCATATTGAATCTGAACCTGTCCATGAAATCGGACGCCATACCTACCCAGCTTGTCCACTTCTTGGGGTCTTGGCTAATGTACCAAGATAGAGCATCCCCTTTCAAACTTCTCATGAATAGCTTCATGCGAACCTTTTCATCTCTTCCGACTTCGACCAGCTTATCGCAGTATGTCCTCAAATGGATTCTGGGATCCCCCGTGCGATCAAACATCTC
>NW_017702519.1:0-1654 GCF_001879085.1 Nicotiana attenuata | reverse complement strand
TGGAGAGGATGGATCTTCCCCCAGTCACGGATGACTGGGCAGTACAAGCCTTCACTCAAGGATTGAACGCCAACAGCTCAGCCGCATCCAGGCAATTAAAGCAAAGTCTGATCGAGTTTCCAGCAGTTACGTGGGCAGACATCCATAACCGGTACCAATCGAAGATAAGGGTAGAGGACGACCACAGCGGAGCAAGTTCGGATTCACCATCCACACATAGGAATTTCGATCGACCTCGTAGGGAAAACTACAAAGATTCAAGACCGAACAAGGAAAGATATCGGCCGTATCAGGATGATAGGAGGCCTAAATTTACGAGGAACGACCGCGGCTATGAGAGGAACAGAAGACTGTTACCGAAGGCCAACCTCGGGAAAGCCGTCGATAGACAGGAAGCACCCCGATTAGCTGAATATAATTTCAGTGTCGATTCGGCTACCCTGGTGTCGGCGATCGGACGTATCAAAGAAGCCCGATGGCCCAAACCCGTACAGTCCGATCTATCGAGGAGGGATCCCAAGTTAATATGTAAGTACCACAACACACATGGCCACAGAACCGAAGATTGCAGGCAACTGCGGGAGGAAGTCGCCCGGTTGCTCGATGAAGGTTACCTTCGAGAATTTCTCAGTGATCGGGCCAAAAATCATTACGAAAATCGAGATCGACCAGCCGATAGGAAGGAACCCCGGCACACCATAAACATGATAATTGGAGGGGAAGACGCACCTCAAGTACCAATACTGAAACGTACCAAGATATCGATCACAAGGGAGAAGCGGATCAGGGATTATGCACCAGAGGGAACACTGTGTTTTAGCAACGAGGAAATCGATGGACCAGCACAACCCCATAACGACGCTTTGGTAATATCCATGATGGTCCGAGACACTAAAGTCAAGCGTGTCTTGGTCGATCCCGGAAGCTCGGCTAACATAATTCGGTCGTGGGTCGTCGAACAGTTGGGACTGGCAGGGCAGATAATTTCTGAGGTAAGAGTATTGAATGGATTTAATATGGCTACGGAGACAACACGAGGGGAAATAACTCTGATGATCGACGTGGGCGGAGTTACAAAAGCGACCAAGTTCTGTGTTATCAAGGGCGATATGAGGTACAACGCCCTGCTCGGAAGACCTTGTATACACGACATCGGGGTCGTACCGTCCACGCTGCACCAAATGCTGAAATTCCCATCTGCCGAGGGGGTCATCACTGTGTACGGGGAGTAGTGCGCCACAAGAGAGATGTTCGCAGTAGATGAGGTGTCCAAGGCAAAATAGCAGTCAAAGTGTAAGCCTCCAGTAAAAGAGGCTGAACCAGAATCTACCTTCGGGGAAGACCTCTTTCTTCCCCGGTCTTTCGTGACTCCGGATGAGTCCGATGCCACCAAATCAACAGTCGAAGAGCTGGAACAGATCCCTATTCGTTCGAGTGCGCCAGACCGAAAGGTATACCTGGGCTCGGGTTTAACTACCGAGCTCAGGAAAAATTTGCTTTCTTTTCTTACTGCTAACGAAGATGTGTTTGCTTGGTCCCATTTGGATATGACAGGCATACCCCCGGAGGTCACGACTCACAAGTTGAGCACAGACCCAAAATTCCGGCCAGTCAAACAAAAGAGAAGGCCCCAATCCGAGGTCAAGCAGGCTTT
>NW_017702517.1:0-1654 GCF_001879085.1 Nicotiana attenuata | reverse complement strand
TATACTCACAACACAAAACAATCAAGAAAACAAGAAAACATAAAACAACAAGTTGTTACATATACACACATACATTGAATCGATCCCCAACCCGCACTTAAAAGGAAGACATGTCCTCATGGCATCAAAATAAGAACAGTGAGGTGAAGGAACTTCCCTGAGTGATCACTCCTGATAGGAGACCGTGTCTGGGTTCAGATTGCAAGCACAACCCAGAGCTCTCAGCCAGCCCAAGAATTTCTTCTCCGATTTCACCTAGTGGGCAGCCACCGCGTCAACACGTGTACCTAAGTCAGCGACCGAGGTACGCAATTCGGCCACCTCCCGCTCCAAAGCTGTGAACCGAAAAACCCGAGCAGCCCCAGATGGTGCGGCAGCCTCCACAATTTGCTCATGGGCCGGTGACTCGGCCCTCACATCCTCCTGCTCAGCCTCCGCTTCCTTAGAGTTATCAGATTCTCCACTATCATGACCCCCCGCTGCCATCGGCTCCTTCCCAGTAGTGACCTTATCTGCTCGGAACTTGTGGTCTTTTGGCAAAATCGCATCCACAGGCAGATTTTCCGGCACCCTAGCTTCCCGGCAAAGTCTAGTGACTAAGGAAGGGAAGAAGAACCCATACCTTTTCACCGGACAATGGGTGAACATCTCCTCATGAATCACCTTGGCTACATCAAAGTTGTGGCCATTCATAAAGAACCAAATCAGAGCAGCTCGAGGAGCATTCACCTTCGTGGTGTTGGACGACGAGATCAGGCGGTTGTTAATGACATATAACCAACATTTCCCCCCAAAAGTAAGCGCCGAGGAGTGAAACTTTTTCCCATACTTCATCCATATAATTTCCTTACCGGGTACACAAATGGTTTCGAAGAACAACTCCCACTGGGTGTATTTTCTCCCATACATTTCATAATAGTCTTCATATTCATCCACCGGAGCGGGCAACTGGTATATCCTTCGAATGGTCTCCACAGAGGCATCCACAGCTTTTCTGCGCACAGTCACTACGCCATTTACATGTTCTTTTACGTTGGCGTAGAATTCACAGACAACTATCAAATTCCCCTCGTCCGGCTCTTCAAAGAAGATTTGCAACCCCCACCTGACCAGCTCCTGATACAAGTTAGGGCAGCTCAGCTGGAGCGACCCTATATCTATGCCCCTCTTTGGGTCTCATTATGTTTAGAAGTATCTGAAAGATTTAGCTTATAGCTGCATGATTCCTGTTGGCCACACATTTTCAAGACTGGAGCTTGTTAGAAGTGAAGATGTCAGACTCGTAAGACACAAAACTAATAGAATCTTCTTTACCTTTAAGTAGTTCCAGATATAAACATGATAATGATCCTATATTGGAAAGCCTACAAGGAAGTAAAATGTAACCTGTGCCTCCTGCATTATTTGTAATTATCTTTTTTTTTTTTTGTAAGGGTAAAGAAATAGAAAGTTATTATCACAAATATAGTATTACAACAAGTTGGCTAAGACGTCCTTGAAGTACATTTAAGCCACCAAATTCACCATGTGTGTAGAGACTAGGAACAGACTTCTGAAGCAAACTCCAATCAGACCTATACCCAATAAGTACACATCTCTTTATTAGCTAAATGGGAAAACCCTTATCAAGCAGCTGCACAATATAGTGTCATCC
>NW_017702516.1:0-1654 GCF_001879085.1 Nicotiana attenuata | reverse complement strand
GGTTTGAAGTATGTTTTGTTGTTATCGAGGTCCGTTTTGAATTCTGTCACGACCCCAGTTCACCCACCGTGACCATGTCGTGATAGTGCCTAGTCTCTACGACTAGGTAAGCCTAACAATGCGGAAACATAACTAAATTGCGGAATAATAGTCAAAACTAAACAATTTAAAGGAGAAACAGTATATAAAATGTCGCTCGGCATATACAACTCCACATCACAGCATCCTGCATTATTATCCCAAAACCCGAAAACTCACCGGAACACAAGCTATGAAGAATACAGTAAAGTGCTCTAATCTTCAAGAACATCTACATCAATAGTACGATAGAAGGGCTAACACTACAGATAGAGTAAAAAAGGAGACTCTTCGGTATGCGGACGCGGCAGATGTACCTCGAAGTCTCTGAAATGCTCCCTGCCTCAAGGGTGGTAAGTCTGTGCAGCAGTACCTAGATCTGCACATGAAAAACATGCGCAGAAAGGGCATGAGTACACCACAGCGGTACTCAGTAAGTGCCAAGCCTAACCTCGGTTTGGTAGTGACGAGGAAGGTCAGGGCCCTACTGAGGTTAAATAAGATACACGTTTAACAGTGTGAAATGACAGTGTAATTTAATAACATGATATAAAGGACAATAACAACTATTACAAGGCAAGCAAAACACAGTGAAAGAACATAACTCAATTCCGAGATAACAACCGGGGATCTCCCAGGATACCGTCCTGTAGTCCCCAAATATAAATATCATGTCCAGTGGATCTCTCGGGTGCAGTCCCATAGTCCAACTCATAAATGTGCAGGGGGATCTCCCGGAATGCAATTCCGTAGTCCCAAAGTAAACATAAAGGGGAGCTCCCGGGATACCGTCCCTTAGTCCCAAAATAAAGTGCAGGGGGATCCCCCGGAATACCGTTTCGTAGTCCCAATTTAAAACACACAGCAGCAGCTCAAGAATATCGAAATAAATACTAAGTCTGTAACAAGTCGACAGTTAATTCTAGCCTAACATGCTTCACTTAATGCAATTAAGGCAGTTTAAGCAAATAGGCAATTAAATCAACTCAACATGCTTTTCTAAACTAACACATGCTATGTTTGCAAGTAGAATAGAACAAGTAAGAAAAGAACTCAGTCGAAATACTTAAAGTGAAACCGGATTTTCAACAATTAGCGCAAGTGCGCGCTCGTCAGCTCACGCACGAGGCATTTCAACTAACACAATATCAATCCTAAGGGGAAAAGTCCCCCACACAAGGTTAGACAAGCCACTTACCTCGAACCGGCTCCAAAATCAACTCGAAACCACACGTTTGCCACGAGTATCCGACTCCAAATGGCCCAAATCTATTCAATTCAATTACATATCGTAAATAACATCTCAAGCAACTGATTCTACAATTTAATTCAAAGCTAATATGCGAAGTTATGTAAAATGACCAAAACGCCCCTCAGGCCAACGTCTCGAAATCGGATGAATTTAACATTTCCAGAACCCTCGTACTCTCACGAGTCTAATCATATAAAAATCTCTCAAATCGGAGGTCAAACACCCACTCAAAACTCAATAATTCGGTCTAAGAAGTTTCTTCCAATTTTTCCCAATTTTTGATCCCCAAATCCGAATTTAAACTGGTAAAACTTACTATAGATT
>NW_017702515.1:0-1655 GCF_001879085.1 Nicotiana attenuata | reverse complement strand
CGGATACCGTCAAGTAATCCTAAACGTAAACATATAGAGGATCTCTCGGGATACCGTTCCGTAGTCGAAATCACAAATGTGCAGGGGGATCTCTCGGAATACCATTCCGTAGTCCAAAGTAAATATCCAGTACAGGGGGATCTCCCGGGATACCGTCCCGTAGTCCCAAACATAAATGTACAGGGGGATCTCCCAGAAGACCGTTCCTTAGTCCCAAAGTAAATATCCAGTACAGGGGGATCTCCTAGGATACCGTCCCGTAGTCCAAATCATAAATGTACAGGGGGATATCCCGAAATACCGTTTCGTAGTCCCAAAGTAAACATGCAGGGGAACTCCCGGAATACCATTCCGTAGTCCAAAAATAAATATGCAGCGCGACCAGTAGAAAACAACAGATACAGCACAACAGAAAACTCGTACATCACCATAATACGTATAACAACAACAATGACAATAATACAAGGTACGGCAAGTAAATCAACTCATGAACTGTAAATCACAAGGAATCGGTAGAACCAACTCACAAAGAATAACCATAGAGAAAGAAACAGTTCAACAAAGGGAAAACTAACATGTAGCAACCATCCCACAATATACAAGTCAATTACAAGGAAATCAACATGAGTCCAGTAGTCCCAAATAAAGGCAAGTCAACAAAGATATAGGTTATCTAAGTTCCTTTTAAGGTTGAAAAATTACGAGGATATTCGACAATTCAATTAAGGAAAGATGATCTTAACTTCACTTAAGAGTAAACAATTATAGGAGGGAGGATAATAAATCTCAATAACAGAGGCAGTTATAAAAAGATAGCATGACAATAGGAGAGGCGAAATTCTTTAGTTAAATCAAATAGGATGTCAATTAGGCAATAAGAGTGAATCATGAAGAAATTAATTCCAACTAACCATGTAAAGTAAAACTAGTAAACAGGAAACTCATTCATATTAGAACAACCTCACACACATCGAATATAAGGACCTAGGAACCCTATAAGGCCAACTATCCAAAAATAAGTTCGAGCACGCACTCATCACCTCGCATGCACGAACTACAAACAACATGGAAGACTCAAACCTAAGGGGAAGTCCTCCACACAAGGTTAGGCAAGATACTTACCTCAAACACGACAAACTGATACTCCAAAATGCACTTCTCGGGTGAAAAGGCCTCCGGACGGCTCAAATCCAATCAAGTTAACCAATCGATTTGTTTGAAAAACCCCAAAAGAAGCTCCCAAAATCGAAGTCCAAAGCTCAAAAATTTGAAGAAAATGGCCAACCCTCGATATAAAGGATTATGCCCAGCACTTCCGCATCTACGGATACATAAGGGCATCTGCGCTATTGCATTTGCTGGCCGACGTTCGAATTTGCGAACTTCACTTACAGGCCTAGGTCCACATCTGCGGACAATTAGCCGCACCAGTGATGCCACAGAAGCGATAACAGGAGCGCATAATTAGGGGCTCCTTCGCAGATCCGTTGCATCAACCGCAGAAGCGGTTGTGCACCTGCGTTCCAGTACTCGCAGAAACGAGCTAGCTTCTAGGCCTTCATGACAGCAAAAGCGGTCTGGCTCACGCATAAGCGGGGCCGCACATGCGCTCCAAGGTCGCAGGTGCGAAAATACCAGAACCAGACGTGTTTGAA
>NW_017702514.1:0-1656 GCF_001879085.1 Nicotiana attenuata | reverse complement strand
TAGTTTGTTTGTTAATATTCGCTTGATTTACCTTTCTTCTATATCTGAGTTAGCATAGTGTAAAGCCCCTAATTTTTGGGGGTTTATCCGTAGACTCTGAATCTGTTTATTCGTTTATCTGCTTATCTCCTCTAAACTCGATTGATTTTCGAAAACCCTAGTTTCTTTGGGGACTATTCGATTTCTTTGAAATTGTTTGTGCAACTCGTCTGTTGAAATTGCAATGTGCTTCAATTCTCTTTTCTTCATGTGACTCTTTTGGTTCTGAGTTCTTACTACCTGTCAAACTCAACTATGGTTTCCACTCAACTCTTTGCATGCTTCTGATCTTCTTCTCTATTGTTAAACACTGAAACTTGACTATCATGCTTCGAATGTCTTCTTTTTAGTTACTATTACATGCTGTTATTTGCCATAACTTGGACTCACATGTCTATTACTTGTGCACTTCATTTATATACTGAGTCCCTTCTGTGATTGATTCTCAAACTCGTGATTGATTTTCAAAACTTTTCCTTTGTGAAATTCTGATTTTTACTCGCCTGTTAAGGGGTAATTGATTCTTTCTCTTTGTTTGGCCTTACCAGATCCTTTCCAAAAATAATTACATTCCTGTACTTAGACTTAAACACCTATTGTATGATTTTACTGCTCCTTTTATGGCAACAACCATTCTGCTTAAAGACTGATTTTCTTTCCTTATCTTGACCCTGTTAGTATCCGTTTGAACAATAATCCCTTGATTAAAGGGAAGTCTTGTGTTAATTGATTCTGACTTGTGATTGTTTCCATATTTGTGTTAAAACTTTACTTATTACCTTATTCTCCACTCGTTTTCAAAATTATAAATACCCTACCCTCTTTTCTTTAAACACAGACGAACAACTTGAGTTCAAAATATACACACTTACTCTTAAAACTCTCTCTTTCTTTACTACTACTTGTGCTGTTGCTTTGCCTAGCCGGTTGAAAGCCAAGGCTAGACTGTGGACTTGTGTTTGCTTTACCTTTCTGCACTTTGCTTCTCTACTGGTATGTCCTAGTTAATTTACAAGCCTCAACAACAATATGTTTTCTTTAATTACTCCAGTTTGTCATTCCTGTCTACTTCTACTCATGTTCTGTAGTCAAGATATGTTACTAGCATGCTGTAATACGTTCCCTTGTAAATTAATGTTTATCTATGTATGCACCCTGTCAGTGACTTGTTATTTATTTGCTACCTTATGAACTCCCAAACCCTCGTATCCCCTTATATGCTTTAAGTTATGGTTCAGAAACATGGCAATATTCGAAGTTATTGTCCATGGATATGAACTGGACCCTTTGGGCCCTAAGCTTTGTCAGTTTCCCATCCCTATTCCCTTATTGTGTGTGCTGAGTAACAGCTTTGGCCTGACAGTATTCTAGTTATTGCTCACACCATAACTTGACCTCCAGTAGGTCTTTACTCTCTAAATGTTTGGCCAACAGGTTTGGTTAGGGGTGTGCCAGTCTACTTTATGGCTGGGCATGACCACCAGCCTGCCTGGGTATTCCCTATCCCCTTTCTCTTATTGCACTTGCACTATGCTCTTAGAACTTAGGTTCTGCCCCTCTTCGTGTGAGCCTTGCCTTGGGACCCTTGAGCTCCCTCTGAACTTGGACACATAAGGG
>NW_017702513.1:0-1656 GCF_001879085.1 Nicotiana attenuata | reverse complement strand
CACTTAAATCTTGTACGGCTCGAGATATCGCCATTTTANTATTTATGCTTTACATCGGCCGAAATATTGCCAAATCCTGCATTTCATGGGCTGAAATATCGCCAAATGTCCAAGGGCGTCATGTTCGAGGCATCATTTCCATAGCCCGAGAACGCCACTGCCCATGGCCCTCGAGGACCCCTCCTACCCCCCCCCCCCCCCCGCTTTATATTTTGCACATCATTTATTCAAAGGCATCATGGTTCGGAGGCACCATTATCATAGCCCGAGAACGTCATTTCATAGCCTGCGAATCCTTTATTATACGCTTCACGACCCAGGACGTCATGGTCTGAGGACGTCATCCTGCCCGTCCGAAGACAGCATTCATGGTCCAACGGGAACTTGCATCACATTTAAATTTATGCACGATATGTTTGTATTGCTCATCTCCAGGTGCACCAGCTGGCAACGGCCATTACAGCATGAGCGATCTCACTCCGGTTCCCGCAGTCCATTGGTCCCTGACCATCCTTCCCAACTTAAATATTGCGCCCGTCCTTTTCAAACCTCCATCGGCATATTCCGCCGATGTATCCCGAACTACATATGACCTGATTCCTGTAAGACCAGAGATATGTAGGCAGCTTAGGAACCAGAGCTCGGTCAAAACTTTTTTCTCAAGTCGTTTTCTTTCGGTCAAAATTGGCCATCATATATTTACCCGATAACTCTTTCATCCTTTCCGGGTAAAGAGGGGCAGCTGTTGATACCCAATTTTTCCCTACCTATTTTTTATACTCAAAATATTCTCAAAATAGTATGTATAGGCATGCCCAAAAGTTTGGTATTTTTCCTTTAATTTAAAAGATTTTAGATCAATTTATTGTCTATTTTTACACTACAAAATTCAATAATTATTTCCAAACTAGCATTTTTGGTGAATAATTTATTTCATTCTCATATTTACACTAAGATATAATTAATGTGATTTTTGCATATTTTTTATAAATTTATTTGATATTTCTAAGCTAAAATTGCATAAATTGCAATTATAGCCTATATTGCGATTAATAGCATTTTACAATTATAAAATTACTCCCAGTATTTTTAGATTAATATTTATATATTATTAATTAATTCAGTGCTTTTAATTTGTTTTTAAAATTATTTCAACTATTTTAATTAAATTAAAAAGGGAAAATTGGCTATTTAATATATAGCCCATCTGCATTTCAATTATAGCCACATTACAGCCCCCAATTTAAACCCAATTTCAACCGGGCCAATTCCTAAAATCAACCCAACCCCTGACCCAATTAAATTACCCAACCGGACCCCCCTTTTTAAATCACAGCCGTTGATCTAAAAGATCAGCGGCCCAAACACACCCTTTCCTTTTTAATTTAACAAACCTCCCCAACCCTAATTCATTTTCTCCTAACCCGCCGCCCTTGAATCCCCTTCCTCTCCCATTCTCTCTGCAAACCCTGGTCGCCGCCACCCAAGCTAACCCTAATCTCTGCAATTCTCGCCGGTTTCCATGGCTTCTCAGGCCATGAAACCCTCATACTCACCTCCTATTGTTCCTGTGTGCTTGGTATTCGAAGGTTTGAGGCTAGACCTCAAAGGTCTCCACCCAGACCTCCGCCGACTTGAGGTTTCCGGCCATCTCCG
>NW_017702512.1:0-1656 GCF_001879085.1 Nicotiana attenuata | reverse complement strand
GAAAATCAACAGGAGAGAAAGGTTAATCAACTTCCCTATATGAAAGGTAAAAACAAGATGAGTCCAACTTAACATAATTTTTAGCCTTCCACCCATATTTAAGGTCCAGTTCTTTCCACGTACGGGTCTCGGGTGTAGTGACGTCCAAAATCTTCTGGACCCACTGGTCCATGCCTTCGACCCTCGGTGGAACCCACCGAGTTTCCGAAACAAGTGAAATAAGAGGAACCAGTAACAGCATAGGGTGATCTTTAACTAAAAGAAGAGGCAAATGATGAACTTACGAGTACGGTTCCACAATTCTATAAAGGATGGAGTCGTGGTCGGAATGATGTCCCTAGTAGCAACTGCAACAAACCGTTCCATCCACCCACGGTCGTTGTCATAATCCATGTTGGCTAGTGGGGAATAGTGACCACGTTTGCTAAAATTTATCATTCCCCCACGAAAGATCTTGGGGGAATAAATGTTCATTAATCGAGCTAGGGTAGCTCTTCTCCTGTCTCCTGGCACAGACGCCGAAGACAAGCGACTGTCCTCTACACATAAGGACTTACTTGTGCCAGGCATACCTAGTAGCAGATGTAGAACTCCACAATAACGGAATCAAGTTCCCTACTCAAAGAGAATGGCCCCAAAGTTAAGGGATACGTATAAAAATATATGAAACCCTTCTTGGGTAGGGTTATCTGCTCCACCAGGTCGGGAGCGTAATATCATACGAGCTAGAAAATCAATAGGAGAGAAAGATTAATCAACTTCCCTATATGAAAGGTAAAAACAAGATGAGTCTAACTTAACATGATTTTTAGCCTTCTACCCATATTTAAGGTCCAGTTCTTTGCACTTACGGGTCTCGGGTGTAGTGACGTCCAAAATCTTCTAGACCCACTGGTCCAAGCCTTCGACCCTCGGTGGAACCCACCGAGTTTCCGAAACAAGTGAAATAAGAGGAATCAGTAACAACATAAGGTGATCTTTAACTAAAAGAAGAGGCAAATGATGAACTTACGAGTACGGTTCCACAATTCTAGAAAGGATGGAGTCGTGGTCGGAATGATGTCCCTAGTAGCAACTGCAACAAACCGTTCCATCCACCCACGGTCGTTGTCATAATCCATGTTGGCTAGTAGGGCATAGTGACCATGTTTGCTGAAATTTATCATTCCCCTACGAAAGATCTTGGGGGAATAAATGTTCATTAATCGAGCTAGGGTAGCTCTTCTCCTGTCTCCTGGAACAGACGCCGAAGACAAGTGACTGTCCTCCACACATAAGGACTTACTTGTGCCAGGCATACCTAGTAGCAGATGTAGAACTCCACAATAACGGAATCAAGTTCCCTGCCCAAAGAGAATGGCCCCAAAGTGAAGGGATACGTATAAAAATATGTGAAACCCTTCTTGGGTAGGGTTATCTGCTCCACCAGGTCGAGAGTGTAATATCTAAATCTTGGCACTGACAGTCTTCCTTCATAATAGGAATACTGGAAGGGCGGATGGAAGAAGGTTATACGCCAACGACCCACGTACGAGGGTTAGCGGAAGGATACATTTTTCGAAGTCTTAGTTGTGACAGACTTCTTGGGATGATGGTGCTCACAGTAGAAGGAGCAGTATCATTAGCTTTACCTTTGTTCTTTCAGGTACAGGGTTT
>NW_017702511.1:0-1656 GCF_001879085.1 Nicotiana attenuata | reverse complement strand
AATTTCTGGTTCGCAGACTCTTTAAAAATAAAACTTCCTCGATTTGGGATTTAAAATAAACCGGTGACTTGGGACACCATAATTTATTCCCAAGTGGCGACTCTGAAAGATAAATAAATAATCCCATTTCGAATAATGTCACTTTAATTGGAAAAACTCCCACATACCCCATCCCTCGCGGCGGGATAAAAGGAGGTGTGACAGCTCTGGCGACTCTGCTGGGGATAATAAGAATTCGAGCTTGTAATGTGATCTATACTTGGATTTATTAATTTGATGTCATTACTGTGTTTTTTGGCCTAATGTGTTAATTGCCGTTTATTTACCGCTTTGATGTTATTTGAATTATATTAAACTGTCTTCTTACGCCTCCCTTCTGAGTCTTCTTAATTTATGGTGCACACGTGCGCGTGGCCCATTTTTCTGTTAGAAGTCATACCAATTAGAACGAGGCTGGGTCAAGTAACTAGGCCGGGTAGACTTTCGTGCTCCCGGTACGTTGCCCCCATCTCGGCTCGAGCTGTCCGCTTGGGTAAGCCAGGTCTAAACCACTCCCCCAGGATTTAAACCTAGAATAACATAGCCTCATGTCGGATCCCTAGTAGGAACGTTTGTTTGCATCATGTGCATTTGACTTTTGGGGACTCAAGACAGGGGTTGGGTCCGTCTAGGACAGGTGTACCCGAGAATTGCAAGACCATCCTGATGCATCTTATGTGCTACTTGTGCATTATGTTTGATTCGGCTTGTGCATGTTGACCGGTTTCTAAAAAAATAAAATAAAATAAAAATATAAAAATTGAGGGAAAACCAGAAAGGAAAAAATATACCTGGTTTTTGAAAAATCTTGGTATTTACCCGAAAAAGATTATTACAAAATAAGCCTGATTTTTTTTAAAGTGTCATCCTATTCCTGAAACATCTACGAACTACTCGGGTCTGATTCTCACCGGATGTGAGATACGTAGGCAAACCTCATCGGTTCCGGCCCCCAATTTTTAAAAATCCAAAAAAATATTCTTCTTTAATTCCTTCTTTAGAAGTCTTTCTTTAAGACGTCAAATTAAAAATCCAAAAATATTTCCACCTTCTTTAGAAGTCTTTCTCCCAAAAATTTAAAAACAAATTGAAATCCAAAAAAAAAAAAAATCTTTTTATCGAAAATTACCAAAAATAAAAATTCAAAAATATTTTTCTTTCTTTTTAAAGGTCTTTCTTTAGAAAATTTTGAATAAAAAAAGAGATAGAGAATTCAAAGTTCAAAAATATTTCCCTTGTTAGGAGCTTTTACGATTAGATTTTTTTTTATTTAAAAAAAAGTAAAAAAAATAAGAGTTAGTTTATTTATTTTTTCTTGATCTCCCCGAACTACGCAAGATCTGATTCATGTCTCCACATGATACGTAGGCAACCCACATCAGGTTCGATCGAATCATTTTGAAAAAAAAAGAAAAAAAACGAAGAAAGAGTGTTTATTTTAACTATGCTTGTTGTTTTGTAAATAAAAGCTAATTAAAGGTAGGTCGGTTTGTTGGTTTGTCAATGGCGAGTCACGCAACAATCCAAGATCTCTCGGAAGTAAAATAATCTTCTCAACAAATGGAACAGACACCACTGTTGTTGTATCCAAGGTCACGAAAAGGACAAGTAGGCAAG
>NW_017702510.1:0-1657 GCF_001879085.1 Nicotiana attenuata | reverse complement strand
ATTCCTTGTGGCTGGGCATGTCGCCGGGCGAGATTGTGGATTTCGGTGTTGATCTGGTGCCGGGCACCGTATCGTACGGCTCTGGCAGGAGTTATAGTAGTGGAAGGAGCAGCTTCAGGCTTCTTGGTATTGAGTTCGTTGGCAGGCCAATGTGGCTACGCATTTAGCTTGAGTTAGCTTGGTTAGTCCCGAGTTGTATTGTTGAGGGATAGGTTGATTCGATCGTTCTTGAACTTGTTAGTGATTTGGGGAGATCTATGAGTTGCTATCTGTGCTGTGAGACGTCATGATTTGTTGGATATGGGCACATGTGGTGCGGTTCTATTGAGGATTCATAGAGAAAGTCGAGCGGGAAGAGTAATTGAGTGTTGCTCGGTAAATGGAGTATTGGTTATGGCCTATCGAGTTGCGTGTCATATGTTATTTTTTCACCGTGGATGTAATGAATTGCTTTGGTTTCAGACATCAAATGTGCGTGGCTGTCGATTTTGATCATAGTGACTTGAGGTGCTTCATGTGTAACAGTGTTTGGATAGGATCGTGCATTGTAGCGAGGCTACGTGGAGTTATGACCCTTCGGGGTAGATTCAGGTATTCTATTTCTATGATGTGAGACAGGGTCCCAGCCTTGTGTTGTGATGGTACTGAGGAATTTGAGTTACAGCTCTTTCGTTTGAGTCATTTGTCATGATTTGAGTATGTTCAGACCGTTTCTCCTTGGTGCGTGTATTATGCAAGTTGTGGATTAGGCCTGTGTTGAGGTGTCATGTCACCAGAGTGGTGTGTTGGATTCGAGGTGATCGTTGGAGTCATTAATGAATACGAACAGATTTGATCTCAGCTTGTTAGAAGGATAATATCGAGGTTTGGCCCGGGAATCTGTTGTGATATTAGTCAAAGGGAAATGGCTTCATGAATGGTTGATCTGAGGAATGGTTATGGTTTGTCGTGTGTTTCGCTTGTTGTGGGTAGTATATGAGAGTGTTGGAATAATACTTTAGCTAATAAAAGGTTTTCTATCGTATTTAGTTATTGTGGGCTACTGCTGTGAATAGAGGCTACCGTTCGAGTGTTTGGATTATGTGGTATATCATATGATTTCACCTGAGGTTGCAGGTATGGGTTATTACAGCTGGTTCAGGCTTATTCTGAGTATCGATGTGAGGTTCTGATCTTGTGTATGATTTCGGAAAGTGCAATGTGGTCCTACGATTTATGGTTTAGATGGACTGTGAAATTTCAGCTATATTGTGTTATCGGACCTATGCGAGATAGGGTGATGAGGGATCACCCCGGGTATATGCTTGGTAAGGTCATTCAGCTATTGGGTTGCTTCTAGTACAACTCTGGGTACGCTCGAGGACGAGCGTTTGTTTAAGTTGGGGACGATGTGACGACCCGACCCGTCGTCTTATGTGTTACTGCTCCGTTTCCCCCCATTTCATGCTTCTTCATGTTTCGTTATCGGTATGTGGTGTGTTAGAGTTGATTTGGATTGGTTTGGATAAGAAATGAGACACTTAGTCTCTTTAAGGAAGGCTTGTTTTGGAAAAGTCAACCGGACGTTGACTTATGAGTTAGAAGGTTCGGATGTGATTTCCGGTGATTCGGTTAGCTTCGGGAAGTGATTTGTGACTTAGGAGTGTGATCGGAATTG
>NW_017702509.1:0-1657 GCF_001879085.1 Nicotiana attenuata | reverse complement strand
ACGGTGTTCGCAAATGCAACACTTTCTTCGGATTTGCGATGGCAGCAGGACTATGAACGGCGTTGCATTTGCGATGGCTTCTTCTCATTTGCGATTTCACATTTGCAAAGCTCGGGTCATAATTGCGACATCTGCAGCTGAGTAAAAGGGGCTTAGACGGGATTTTTCTTTCATTCTCCTATTTTTCTAAACCTAAACTTCAAGAGGCGATTTTCCTAGGACAAGTTCTTCCCCAAATCATAGGTAAATGATTCTTAACTTATTTCTTTCAATCTATTTCATCTTTTTACAAGATGTCATCCTAGAATCTAGGGTTTTTCATGGTGGAATTGGGTGTTTTTGGGTAGAACTTAGGAATTTCGAAATTTGGGGATTTGGACCTCAATTTGAGGTCGGATTCCAAAATCAATTGTATATAAGGGCTCGGTGTGACTGGGTAATCGGGTTGTGGTCCAAATTTTGGGTTTTGACCAAGCGGGCCCGGGGTTGATTTTTGACTTTTTGGGGAAATGTTGGGAAATCTATAATTATGCATTGGAATTGGTTTCTTTAGCGTTAATTGATGCTATTAAGTTAATTATGATTAGATACGAGTGGATTGGAGGTGGAATTGAGAGGTAAAGCAGTCTTTAAGCTTTGAAATACTCATCGGCTCGAGGTAAGTTTTTTGTCTAACGTTGACTCGAGGGATTTGGGATTTTCGACTTCTGCTGAGATTCATTATTATGTTGTTGAAACTCGCTTAAGGATTTTTTATAGCTGATTAATGGTAGAAAGACTAGGTTCTGTATTTATTTAATGCAAGTTTCTCTTCTATTTCATTTCATATTTTCTTCTTGCTTTATTATAAACTGTTGCAAGATATATTGTTTATGTCCCGTCATAGCCTTGTCACTACTTCGTCGAGGTTAGGCTTGGCACTTACTAGTACATGGGGTCGGTTGTATTGATATTGCACTCTGCACTTTCTGTGTAGATTTCGGAGCTGGTAGTGGCTGATCGAGAGGTCGGCTGCTGATACTTCAGTCAGGAGACCCAAGGTTGTCCTGCAGGCGTCCGCAGGCCCTGGCGTCCCCTCCTACATTCTGTATTTCTATTTTATTTACTTTCGAGATTGATATATTCTTTTCTTTCAGATCAGTATTTGTAGTAATCTGTAGAAAGTTTGTTAGTTGATACACTAGTTTCTAGGTGGTGACTATTTCAGTTTTTTTCTGTTAATAGTATAAAGATGACCAGTTATTTATGTTCCTTCACGTTTAATTCTGTTGATTTAGCTTTGTTCAGTTTTAATTATAACAAGTAAATGAAATAGGTTATTATAACTCTAACATTGGCTTGCCTAGCGAGTGCGATGTTAAGCGCCATCACGGTCCCGACGGCGGAAATTCGGGTCGTGGCAAGTTGGTATTAGAGCACTAGGTTGCCTATGTCTCACAATTCACGGACAAGCTTGGTAGAGTTTGAGGGATCGGTACGGAGACGTCTGTGCTTATCCCCCGGAGACTACAGAGTTAGGAACAATTTCACTTCTATTCATCTCTGTCGTGCGGTTTGATCTCTCAATGCTAATTGATTTCTCTACTCTGTTCTTTCGTAGATGGCGAGAGCACGTACTGCTTCATCGGCTGATTAGCAGCCCGAGCCTCCAGTGATA
>NW_017702508.1:0-1657 GCF_001879085.1 Nicotiana attenuata | reverse complement strand
GCGGACTTGCACTCTCTGATTACGCGTTCATTTGCTTGACTGTTGGAAAAGGATGTTTTCAAAAGAGGTTTTAAACTGAGTCAGATATTTTCTAAAGGATTTCCACGGTTTCACTGTTGTCTCAAAGAATTGCACTGTCTTATATAGCATGATGAAGTGCTTTTACGTGATTTCTTGCCTCTCAGTTATTATTTACTCTTATTACCACTGAGTTGGAAGTACTCACTTTACTCCCTACACCTCACGTGCAGTTGCAGGTATTGTACACCCGGTAGCGGGTTATTTAGCTGATTGAAGGTATGGCTATTGTAGCTGAGTAAGGTGACCGCCAGCGTTCGCGGCACCGGATGTTGTCTTTGATTTCCAGAATTTTTCATATATATTATTATTGGCCCTGTAGTTGTGTTCAGGTTTTCTTTAGATGCTCGTAACTTGTGACACCCCGGTCGGGTTGTGTTGGGTTGTACATACTGGTTATTATTGTCGTTAAGCTATATTTATCTATACATTTATGTTTAATAACTGTTAAAGAAACGAATTGGGTTAGTTGGCTGGCCTTGTCTTCACGAGAGGCGCCATCACGACCGGGTATGGAAGTTGGGTCGTGACATATATATATCGGCCTATGGCAACCATATAAGTCCATTCACTAATATGGTTGTAGTCATATAACCTATGTTAATTATATCATTGTGATTCTTAGCAATATCGACTGATTATATAATGGCCATTTATATTAATTTCATACATATCGGCCTATAGCAACCATATAAGTCCATTAACTAATATGGTTGTAGTCATATAACTTATGATAATTATATCGTTGTGATTCATAGTAATATCGACCGTTTATATAATAGCCGTTTATATTAATTTCATACATATCGGCATATAGCAACCATATAAGTCCATTCACTAATATAGTTGGAGTCGTATAACCTATGCTAATTATATCGTTGTGATTCTTAGTAACATCGACCGTTTATATAATAGCCGTTTATATTAATTCAATACATATCGGCCTATAGCAACCATATAAGTCCATTGACTAATATGGTTGTAGTCATATAACCTACGCTAATTATATCGTTGTGATTCTTAGTAATATCAATCGTTTATATAATAGTCGTTTATATAATTTCATTCATTGTGGTCATACGTATCGGCCTATAGCAACCATATAAATTCAGTGACTAATATGGTTGAAGTCATATAACCTATGGTAATTATATCGTTGTGATTCTTAGTAATATCGATTGTTTATATAATAGCCGTTTATATTAATTTCATACATATCAGCCTATAGCAACCATATATGTCCATTCACTAATATAGTTGTAGTCATATAACCTATGATAGTTATATCATTGTGATTCTTAGTTATATCGACCATTTATATAATAGCCGTTTATATTAATTTCATACATATCGGCCTATAGCAACCATATAAGTCCATTCACTAATATAGTTGTAGTCATATAACCTATGCTAATTATATCGTTGTGATTCTTAGTAATCTTGACCGTTTATATAATAGCCGTTTATGTTAATTTCATACATATCGGCATATAGGAACCATATAAGTCCATTCACTAATATAGTTGGAGTCGTATAACCTATGCTAATTATATCATTGTGATTCTTAGTAATATCGACC
>NW_017702507.1:0-1657 GCF_001879085.1 Nicotiana attenuata | reverse complement strand
GGGGTGTAATCTGCTACTTCAACTATGGCTCGTGGAACATCTCCAAAGGGGTGAATACCGATAGGAAATCCTTCGTAGGGACTGGGACGATCATATCGCTTTCCATCACCCAAAGCGAATGAATTACATGCCCAATATGTTCGCCTAACCAGAGAATGCTAGAGAATGGGTCGAACTCTTTGATAACTTGACTGAGGACCGAGTACAATGGATGTTCGAGTGGTTCCCCACTGAAGAATTCATCGTTCGATCCAGGGATGCGCCATTTCTGATACTGATCGGTTTGAGGGGGACCTACCCTTATGTCCCTCTCTGAGTTATGAGACAGGCTGGCAGGAAGCAGGTTTTACCAAGGGTCGACAAGATGAATCACTTCCGAGCTGACTTCCAGAATAACGATAGTCCGCATAGGTGCCAGGCTCAGCATATGTGGCATTGCAAAATTGTCTTGGGGAATGACACCATTGAACCAGAAAGATACCATACTGGTTGGACCACACACTATTCAGGCTGGCTGGAGGACAATCACAACGGTTTGGGTCAACCCGGGTTTGTTCAAGGTCACAAGATCATCGATGAAAAGGCTGAGGCACAAGTAAAGTACAACCAACTGCGCAAGAGAATTCGGGAATGCAAAAATGAGCACCGGGAAATACAAGAAGCCAATCAAAAACTAATTAAAGAGTGGAAGGATATGGCTGTCAGCGCCAACAAACGACTGGTCTGTTTAGAGCGGGGTATAGTGGAACTGGAAAAGAAGTTTCTGAAGAGGGTCGAAGACTGCCGGATTGCTGAGGGAAATGAAGGTGGACATTTGGCCAGAGCTTACTTGCTACTAGGACTGCGCAAGCTGGGAGAACTGTTCGAGGGAGCCAACAATGCCGAGTCTGGTGAAGGTCCTTCTGGGACCAAATAGATAGGAATTTCCATTTTTGCTTTATAAGACGTAATAAGGCCAATGGCCATTAGTGACTTTTAATTATTATTTATTGTCGTTTTGGGACTCGTCTACCTTTTATCAATAAAATAAGGCATTTAGCATTCTAAGTTCTCCAAATTAACTCGTCGCTAGGCCTACCTCGGGCACAACGAGGTCCCCAAAATTAGGATGCGCTTCATATTTCCTGCACTACGTGTTTATATATTGCTACATTTCTTTACGATCCTTACTGACTTATCACCTTTTGTTTTTACTTTTTTGTTTATTCTCCTCCCCAAAGGTTAGTTCGTGAACTCTAGCAACATCAGCATATTTTACAAGATCCAGGGGCCCTCCACCCACTCCTCCTCCTAGTCTTATCAGAAACAGGAACAAAGGAAAGATGGAAGATTTGAGCAACACCAAAAAAGAAAACTCAGTTGAGCGGGTAGAGATCACTCAGGGTACTCAGGTTTCTAAGGAAAGTGCGTCCAACTCGAGCAGAAACTGTTGAAATTTCAGGAGGAAATTAATCAAGTTTGGAACTTGGCAAGCTTGTCATTCTCCCTCACCACCCCAGATGTCAATTTTCCAAGCACTCAGAACCCCACACCTCCACAAAAACCACAAAACCATCCCGCTCCTCACCACCACTGCAATACTTGTCACACTTCCAACAATACTCCACTACTCATCCCGGAACCTTTGAACTCCACAAATGACCATTGCCACACCCAA
>NW_017702506.1:0-1658 GCF_001879085.1 Nicotiana attenuata | reverse complement strand
ACTATGTCATTGTTTTCCCCGTACTCTGCATCCACTGGCTTCTTTCCGGTCACCAATTCCATTAGTACCACTCCGAAGCTGTAGACATCACTCTTCTCGGTCACCTTGGTTGTGTAAGCATACTCTTTTGTCCCAAACAATAAAGAAAAAGAACAAAAAATTAAAAATTTACCAAAATTGTTTTCAAGTAACAATGACATGAAAAGGGAAGAGAAAAATATGTACCAGGAGCAATGTAGCCGTGCGTCCCAGCTACAACCTGAGAAGAGTCTTTAGTACCATTGACCTGCAAAACCTTAACTAGTCCAAAATCAGCCATTTTGGGCTTCATCTTTTCATCCAACAAGATGTTGCTATACTTGACATCACGATGCATAATAGGTCTGTCATACCCGTGATGCAGATACTCCAGCCCCCGAACAGCACCTAATGCAATGTAATATCGCACCAACCAATCCATCTTGACTTTCTGTGATGTGTGCAACCGGTCCCATAAACTTCCATTAGGTAAGTATTCATAAACCAACAGATTAGAGACTTGTTTTCCAAAATTGCAACCTAGGTGCATTGGAACTATGAGCTTGGTTTCCAAGAAGTTCAGTCCCCAGCTTACTCATTGAATTATTTCGTCGAACACCTAACTTTTCAACCAATTCTAGGCTACCTTGTCCTCCTCAATCCTTGTTGGTCATTAGTACCAGTTGTTTGGACATCCCACTATCATGTAGAACTGTTGCATCAACTTCAGGGTCCCCAACAGTAGCTAGAGCCTCGAATGAATTTGAGCTGGACCCAACATTGAAGTCAATTCGTCGAACACCTTTGTTCTGTTGTTTTGGTGAGATATTCTTTCAAGGACCTAACATTGAAGTCAATTCGTCGAACACCTTTGTTCTGTTGTTTTGGTGAGACCATGTCCTTTGTGGGGGATTTTTTACTTGTTACCAAGTTCCAATCTCCTTTCCTTTTATTCATATCAGCTTCCTTATCATACACAATCACCTTACCACTTTAATTTTCCACCAATAAGCTTTCATTCCCCACTATTTCAATCCCAGAAATCTGGGCAGCAACTTCTTTATTGGAGATTTGCTCTGCATTTTTGTTCTGATCAACTGCAGTTGTTTGCTGAGACTTCTCAGCCTCACTACCACTCTTATCTCCCTCAGAAACAATTATCATGTCTCCTGCTGCATTAGTTTGATCTCCAGCTAGCTTATCTGTTGCCTTACCAAAAGTTCCTTCTCCAACCTGTGCAATACCAGTATTCGTAACCTGCTGAACCACATCTACACTATGTGATATTTTAGCCTCTAAATTACTAGCCTTAGCACCTGGGGAATTCCCATTATTTAGTACCCAATTACCTTCCTGTAACTGCCCCTTAGAGACTTGTTCAGCAGCTGCCAATTCCTTACTAATTTGTACAGTTGCATCAACACGATTAGCAGCACTCTTTGATCCTGTACCAATTGACATAATTTTTACAGCACTAGCCAATTTGACAGAATGCTCAAAAGGCTGATTTGATATGTTTGCTTGTATGATATGCATTTACAGATATACTAAAATACTTCATACATGAGACTATACATACTTTCGGGACATTAATGAAGCAGATTCTTGCAATTTTATTTGTGTCCCTTTCTGGTTATGGA
>NW_017702505.1:0-1658 GCF_001879085.1 Nicotiana attenuata | reverse complement strand
CAACAGATGAAGAGTACCTGAGGCCAGGGCAGTTCAGAAAAGTGAAATGAGGCCAGACCACAAAGTGCTTTTTGAATTTGTCAACAAATGCCTTCTACCCAGACAGGAAAGAAGGCATACAGCAAATTATATGGATCTGGTTCTTATGCAATGCCTGAATGAAGGGAAGCAGATCAACTGGCCTGCCTTTATTGTAAAGCTGCTTGAAAGGGTACTCAATGGCTCAAAAGCTCATGCCATTCCCTATGGATTTATCTTGACAACTGTACTTGAAAGATTGAATGTTCCCCTGAAAAAGTGGGAAATGGCTTCGAGCAAAGAGCATTTTGGCAGCAAAACCCTTCAAGCTTGTGATTATATGCTCAGTACAGCTCCAGTTGAACCTGGTTCTTCAGCAAAAACTCCTGTGAATAGTAAGGTCAGAGCCTTAGTTCAGGAGGTTGGGGCAAAAGACGTTGAGATAGCAAGGCTTCAGGCCAGAGTTGCTGAATTGGAGGGAGAAAGGAATGGGTTGAGAGATGAACTTGCTAAGGAGAAGGAGAAAAATGAAGGCATGCTTCAACAGATGCTCAATCTGCTACAAACCCAACCCTCCAACTCTTCTAAGCCTTAGATATCCTGTCCTAGTGTGCACCAGTCTAGACCCCTCAGTGACCCAGTTTGGGATTTTAGATGTTTATTTTCTTTTGCTCATGGTTTGGTAATTTTGTTTTTCTTCTTGTGGACTGCATTGTAGAAACACCTTGCTAATCAATGAAGGCAGCTTTTCTTGCTTTTTGTTAATTCTGATCCTAATAGGTATTTTTGTTGAGTTGATTTCTGATTAACTAAAGCATGTGTTCACTTGCAGTTGCCCCAGTGGCCATGAGTACTAATTAGGTTACTGAGATCACATTATTTATGCAACTTTTCGATGATGCCAAAAGGGGGAAGATATTGTGCTTAAATTCATTATCTGAACAAGTGATGTTTATGACCTAACTTAAATCTGGCCTTTATGATAAGTTGAAAATTCTCTAAAAATTTTCTAAGTGTTGATATTTCAGCTAAGTTTCACAGGTTCTCTGATCACTAAAAGCACAGAGTTTGTCATCATCAAAAAGGGGGAATTTGTTGGCCCAAGTTCAGTTGAAGTTTTGAAGATTGACAAATGAACTCAGGGAAGGACCTGGTCCATCTTGAGAGACACAGTTAGTCATAACCATTGCACATGGAAGGCACGTGAGGAAGATATGTATTGAAGATTACGCAGCAAATATCTTCTGAATGAAATCGAAAAGGTTGCATTCAGTTCTAAGAAGGACAGTCTCCTTATGATAAGAGAACACAATCCTAAGCTAGGATAAGGATGGGAGTTTGTATTGGTTAAGGACTCAAATCGACTACGGATAAGCATTGGAGTCTCGATCAAACTCTAACTGCTAATCCATTAAATAACCAAGTTGTTCTCTTTTACAGGCAATGCACATAAGCAGAAGTTAAGCATATTTGAGAGCAAAAAGATCAAGTCTGATTTGCAAGCAACATATGCGAGATACAAGTGTGCACGTTTGAAGCTACATGAACTAAGATAGAAGAACCAGTTTCATCATTGTGTTTATTCTAAGTCTAGTTCAATTGTAGTAGGTTTTCATATTGTACCTTTCAACTTTCTTAGA
>NW_017702504.1:0-1658 GCF_001879085.1 Nicotiana attenuata | reverse complement strand
GGGAACTAACGGTGTAGTTGTAGTGTACATATTACTAGGTTTCAAGTTTGAACTTTTATTTAGTTTTTTTTAGTATTTTGAGTTTTTTTTATTTTAGGTTTTTATTTGGTTTATTTGAGAAACATGGCATCATGGAATTATGAGAGTTTTGATGTTGGTAATTCTACTTTTGATCCTCATTATGCATATTGTGGAGGAAACCACGCAGGGCAAAATTATCAAAATATTCCGGAGAGTGAGTTATGTGCACCAACTCAATCTTATGTGTGGAGTGTGTGTGATATGTGTGGTGGTCAAGATGGCCACTTTCATGGTTGTGCTTTTATTTCTTATCTTCCCCCAACCCCTTACTTTGATGGTTCTTCTTTTTCTTGTGAAGTTAATAGGAACAAAGAACCCAGGTATGAGGACCTGAAAAAGATCGAGGATATGCTAAAGTGCCTTATGGAACAATATGATGAGATACAACTGCGGGTACAAAGGCAAGGGGCAACTATTCCCAACTTGGAGGCTCAAGCGAATAAATTAATTGAACCTTGTAAAGCGCAACAAGTTGACATTGTGGATAGTAGCTGTGAGCACGTGATTTTTGCCCTATGTGAATTGCTCCCATAAATTCAAAACAAAATAACTTCTTTTCATTATTTGTAATTTTGTGGATTTTGTGGCATTTTTCTATTAATTGTTTGCATTTATTTGCCCATGTTTATTTTATTTACTTCATGAAAAATACAAAAAATACTTGGCATGTGCATTTAGGATTTAAATTCGCATTTTGGGATTAATTAGAAAATCAATTATTTTATAAAATGAAAAAATCACAAAAAATAGTGTAGTTTGCACTTTTAATTTTAACTCTTATTTTTAAGTAGCTTTCCTTTTAATTTGCTGAGTTAACTATCATTTAGGGTTAATTAGTGACTTCGTTGAGTTAATTAGTTTCTTAGAATTATTTTAGGATTTGTATTAGTTCTGAAAAATAAAAGAAAAAGAAAAAGAGTAGAGGAATTAAAAGAAATTAGGAAAAGAAATAAAAACAAAAAGAATTGGAAACAAAAGAGTGCAACCAGCTTTGGGCCCAGTGTGTTAGTCTTATAACTAGCCCAATTCATTTTCCTGAGACCCATCAGACACACCCCAGTCCAGGCCCAAACCCCGTCTGAACCCGGCCTGCCCCCCCCCCCCCCCAAGTAAAAAGACGACGTTTTGTTGTCAAGCAATCCTAGCCGTCGAGGATCTTTGATCCAACGGCTGGAAAGTGAGTTCAATTTAGTATAATATGGTCGGATTCCCCTACCCCTACCCCCTTTCCATCTCTCAGAACCCCACCGCACATAACCCTAATTCCCGCCACCCTCCGCCGCAAGCCGCCGCCGGAAATTGCCCACGGCGGCAGCGAGTCTCCAAACTTCGCCAAATTAACACCAAATCACCCTCTCCCCTCCCTCATCACGAATCCCTTACCATTATCTCTCAAATCACACCAGGTCTCTTCGAATGTGTAAAACCCTAGCGCCGCCACAGTTGCTCCAGTGGCGGCGCCACCTCCAAATCGCTCCAAAGCAATACCCTGTGACCCTTATGCCTCCCTCAGGCTTCATGTCATTGATTCCCTTCAAATTTTGATTTAAGCTCGAGCTTCAAAAGAGTCGGCTAGA
>NW_017702503.1:0-1659 GCF_001879085.1 Nicotiana attenuata | reverse complement strand
ACTAAATACCAAATTTAATGCGGAATTTCTTGAAATAATTTCTAACATTCGAAACCCCAAAATAAAAATACTAATCAGCCCACAGAATCTGGTGTCACGAACATGAGCCTCTAATACAGAATATTCACCTATCACAAGTCTGTCTAGGAAAAATGCGAATAAAAGGATAAAGATAGATGGGAGAGATCAAGGCTGCGAACGCCCTGCAGCTACCTCGACACTCCCGGATACTGCTGCTCAGCTAAACAAATCCTTACTCACCCTGTGGTGTACCTGGATCTGCACACAAGGTGCAGGGAGTATTGTGAGTACTTCCAACCCAGAAAGTAATAAATATAAATAAAGTCTGAGGATAAGAAATTCCAAATAAACACAAGGTAAAGCTATAAGTACAGCAACGTGAACCAATAGCATAATACAGTAAACATTGAAAATAATTATAATAAAATCACATCAGATTAAGAATAAATGACAATTAAATATGCAATGCAACACATAAACCGGTACTCTCCAGTACCCCGCTGCGGCGTGCAGCCCGCTCCATTTATTTAACGTCGACGGCGCTCACTGGGGGTGTGCAGACTCCGGGAGGGGCCCCTTACGGCCCAAGCGCAATAATAAGCCATCTCGTGGCATCAATCAGGCCCTTGGCCTCATATCAATATCATTATCATACCACTGCGGCATGCAGTCCGATCTCATACTCAGTCCAAAATCACATAAGCCTTTCGGCACAATAATATAAAAATATTCAGCCCAAACTTCATTTAAAAATATTACTTTAGTTTCTACTTTTAGAGAAATGGCTGAGTTTACAAAACAGTGTTAAATACCAGGACTGAATCCAATATCTAGAAATATGGTAAGAAACCAGAAAAAATAATCCCTGAAGGATTCAAGTAGTTGGCACGAAGCCCAATTATGACAATTAATCCATTTTTATAAGGATATCACAAAACTACAATCAATTAGGTAGTAATTTTATTAAGCGGGACGGACCAAGTCACAATCCCCGATGGTGATCTACCCCACGCCCGTTATCCGGCGTGCAAGTCACCTCACATAGCACTACGCTGTGCAAATTCGGGATTCAAACTCTCAACACAGCATTTACATTTATTACTAACCTCAAGCCGGCCAAAGTCCTAGCTTGCTATGCCCTTGCCTTTCGAATTAACCTCCACGTGCATCGAATCTGACCAAAATCACAACGAATACGTCACAATATGCCAATGGAACATTGCCCAATCGAAAACAATCGAAAAACATTGAAATCCCCGAAATTAGTAAAAACCCGAGCCCCGGGCCCACTTCTCGAAAATCAGTAAATTTACCATCAACAGATTCCTTATCTTGCCACGAGTCTATACATATGAAGAACACCAAAATCGGAGTCCAAATGACCCCTCAAATTCCCATTTTTGTTCTCTTAGGTTTCAAGCCGTAACCTCCATTTTTGACCTTTAATTCCTTGATTTTTCAGTCTAAATTCATGTATTTGCATCATAAAATCGTGTTCTAAGTCCAAGAATTCTTACCTGATCGAAGTCCTTGAAACCCTCTTCAAAATCGCCCAAAAACACTCCAATTCTAAAGTAATAATATGAACCCTTTGAAATTTTACGAAGATGAAATTTAATAACACTACTCAGACATTTT
>NW_017702502.1:0-1659 GCF_001879085.1 Nicotiana attenuata | reverse complement strand
TACTATCTACGAATCTAGAGTTGAACTCGAAAGTGGGAATTCTAGATTGCATATAGGATTGAGTAGAGCAAGTTCTTGAACCTGGGAATCGGGGAACGGATTTGCGGTTAGGATAGACATATACCTAATTGCCTTGCTTGGTTAATTTACAGGAATTATAAATGCGTTCTTGCTAGTTCTAATTCCATAGACATATAGGAGTTAGGTTAGCTTGAATAGGCGAGTAAGAACTTGACAGATTCTTATGAGCAATATTAACCCTGTTAACCAATAAACTAGATAAATTAGTTAGTCAATTCAATTGAAGAATACAATAGGAATGTTAGATAACCCATAACCCTAGATCGTTTTCATTACATTGATATCATAAAAATCTGTTCTTTCTCTGTTCAAAGTTCATTATTTATATTTCTTTATTTAATTAGTTTAGAATCAAATATTTTTAGGTTTAATTCTTGTTTAGATAATTAAGATAGTCTAATTTAGTTAATAGTTAATCACAAGTCCTCGTGGGTTTGACATCCGACTTTTAGTCACTTTATTACTTGACGACCGCGTATTCTTGCATGTGCATTTTGCCGCAACAAGTTTTTGGCGCCGTTGCCGGGGACTTAGAAATTAACTATTTTTCTACATTAGACTTTTACTTTTATCTTTACAAGTTTTGATTTTTTTTCTTCTCTTTTGTAAATACTTTTATTTTTGTAGCAATTTTGATCGTTCTCTTAGTGTGTTTCCAGTTCTCTCCACATGACATCTGGGGATGAAATATCCGGAGGTAAGCTTATTGATGAAGAAGCATGGTTGACGGAAGACGTTTATGGCCCGTCTTTTTGGGCTTGTCATGACCTGATTTCTGGGAGGTCTGAATTTGAATATGGGAGTAAGGGTTGGTATTGGGAAGAATATTCACGATTAAAGGAATATGAGGAACGACGTTGTCTTCTAACAACGTTGGTAAATGATTGGTCTAAGGAGAGTGTCACGACCCTAGTTCACCAACCGTGAACATGTCATGACGGCACCTGGTCCCCATGACCAGGTAAGCCTAACATTTGCGGAAATATAATAATTGCGGAAAGTAGAGAAAATCAAATCAAATATCTAAAGGAAACTGTACTGAATGCCGCTTGGCAAGTACAACTCAATATCACAAGTCTAAACAATTCCCAAGACTCGGAAACTCACGGGCAACACAGGCTACAGAAGTGTATAGTAAAGGTTCCAAACTCCAGAATTTCTAGCAACCGAAAGAAGGAAAACTAGGTACTAAAGATAGAATAAGAGGGAGACTCGTCGGTCTGCGGACGCAGCGGATCTACCTCGAAGTCTCCGTAGTCCTCCTGCCTCACTGATAGTGCGCCTGAGTAGAGGTACCTGGATGATCTGCACATGAAAAAAAACATGCGCAGGAAGGGCATGAGTACACCACAGCGGTACTCAGTAAGTGCCAAGCCTAACCTCGGTTGGGTAGTGACGAGGAAGGTCAGGGCCATACTGAGACAAAATATAGTAATAACAGTAATTAACAGTATGATAATCTGACAGAAGTAATAAAGACAGCAGTGAAATAAGACAGGTTAAACAAGGCAATAGCAAATACACAAGAACGGAACAACCACAGAATAAGTACAGCTCAATACCAATGGTAACAATAAG
>NW_017702501.1:0-1659 GCF_001879085.1 Nicotiana attenuata | reverse complement strand
TACAAGGCATTTCAAATATCAACATACCAAATCCTAAGGGGAGTTCCCCCACACAACGGTTAGGCAAGCCACGTACCCCGAACCAGCTCAAAAATCAACCCGAAACCACGTTCTTGCCACGAGTACTCGACTCAAAATTGCCCAAATCTATTCAATTCAATTGCATAATGTAAATAACACTTCAAGTAACTGATTCTACAAATAAATTCTAAGCTAATACGCGAAATTAGGTTAAATGACCAAAATGCACCTCAGGCCCACTTCTCGGAATCGAGTAAAATTTAGAAATTTAGAATCCTCATACTCTCACGAGTCCATATATATAGAAATTACTCCAATCCGACATCAAAATCGTGATCAAAACTCAAATATTAGATCTAGGAACTTTTCCAACTTTTCTTCAATTTTTCCACCCTAAATTCGAATTTAAAGGGTGAATTTAAGCATAGATTCGTGGAAATTAATCAAAACCGAGTAAGAATTACTTACCCACAACACCCAGGTGAAAATCTCTCTCAAAATCGCCAATCCCGAACTCCCAAACAAATTTTCCAAGTTTTGAAACTAAACCCTCAATTTTGCCCCTTTTCTGCCCACTGAAATCGCATCTGCGGCTCTAGGACTGCACTTGCGGTCCCGCTTTTGCGAAGACCATGTCGCATCTGTGACATTTCATTAAACATGGATTTTCTGCACCTGCGACTGCCTTTCCGCAGATGCGGTGCCGCTTCTGCGGGGCTTTAACCCGCATCTACAATCGAACCCCATTTCATCTCAAACCGTATCTGCGGTGCTTCAACCGCTTCTGCGGGCTCGCACCTGCGGTCCCCAAGCCGCAGATGCGATTATAACAGCAGACTCAGCAGCTTCAACTCCAAATTTCCCGTTAACCATCCGAAATCATCTCGAGGCCCCCGGGACCTCAACCAAAAGCATGAAGAAGTCATATACCACTATCCAAACATATACCAATACTTAAAACACCTAAAACAACATCAAAACATCAAATTTACCACAAATTCAAGCCAAAGAACGCCAAAAACTCTCAATTTATGCTTTAGATCAAAAAGTCTATCAAATTTCGTACGAATGACCTGAAATTTCGCACACACATCACATTCAACACTACGGAGCTACTCCAACTTCTGGAATTCCGTTCCGACCCATCAAAGCCACACTATCGAACCGCAAACTTAAAAAATTCAACTTTCTACATTTCAATCATAAATTAGCTACAGACCTCCAAAACACAATCCGAACACGTCCCTAAGCCCGAAATCACCCCAAGAGACAACGGAACCAATAGAATTCCATTTCGAGGCCGTCTTTGTATTTTTTCAACTACGATCCAAATTCTAAAACTTGAACTCTTATTTAGCGACTATGTGTCCCAAAACTCTCCGAAACTCAAAACCAAACATCCCGGAAAATTAAAATAGCCAAAACAAACACGAGAAAAGTAGTTAATAGGGGATCGAGGATTTAATTCATAAAATGACCGGCTGGGTCATTACAAAAAAATATAGTTGAAAACCCTTTTGAAGGAAAGGAAGGTTCAGCAAACAAATCATCACATTGCCCAACTTTAGTTTGTTAAATTAGTCTAGGTGAACAAACAATTGCACAAAAGGGAGCAGGGGTTTGGGAACACAAGATGTT
>NW_017702500.1:0-1659 GCF_001879085.1 Nicotiana attenuata | reverse complement strand
TATGCAAGTGAGTTGTGATGGTACGTATCAGGCTTGTCAGCCGCCGCAATTGATATTGTTCAGAAGCATTCTACTGTTATGGCTTGTTATGTGGATGCAGAATTTCCGGAAGGGCAATGGTGGCTTAGACCACTACTTAGAGATTTGCATATTCTACGATTATGGGAATTCACCTGTGTGGTACTATGGATCTCCTGAAGTGAGTTCAGTGAAAAGCTTTTATGTGACGAAGTGTTAACCTATTAGTGGTTCCGAAGCTATGATGAAAAACGAGTTCTATCGTATACTGGCATGTTAAGTGCAGTGAGTGGTATGGAATTCGCAGTGAGGATCAAGGTAGCAGCTCGGTGTGGACAAGGATGTCACGAGCTCAGATGAGCAGGAAAGGAGTTTCGATGTTTAAGGTAAGTTGGTATTGTCTTCAGCGTCACCTGAGATTGGTGTTTTGTAAAAAAGGGCCTGTGTCATGGTTGATGGTTCTTGATCGCTTTTCAGCGTTAGTGCGGTCGGTGGTTTGGAGGTACGACCCAGTTATTTGTTATGGTAGGTTATGGGGGTGTGTCCCACGAGAAGATTGTATAAGTATGGCAGGTAGTCACTGGATTGATTAAAGACTTAAAACAAGTATGGAGGTGGTGATGATATCGTTACGTTGAGAATATGTGCCTGGAAGGCACTCAGTTACTGAGTTGTGGACTGTGGATGAGTACTCCGGTTATGATGGTTGTCCTTGTATGTTATGAGAAGAGGGAAATCAGTATGGACCTTTGAAAGGTTATTGGCTTAGTTTGATATGATCATGATCAACTTGAGGTCGGTGGATGAATTTAAATATGAATTTGGGCTCTATGTCAGGTCAATTGTGTTCATTTCAGTAATGTGCTCCTTATGGAGTAGTCAGGGTGTTATTTTGTTGCCAAATATTTCATGTAATGATGCGTTGCGCCGTGTGAGTTGGGAGACGGCTTGAGAAATTGCTTATGTGTTGAGGATCCGCGTAGAGATGATGTTATATGAGTAGGATGCTTGTGAGATTTCAAATCGTATATCGCACCTCAGTCGTGCTTGAGTTTTGTGGCTTCTGGCGCTATATGTCTCCCCAGGGATGGAATTATGCACTTAGCGTGCCTGTGACCGAAATTCGATATTTTATTGTAATGGGCAAATTTAGCTCGATGTGCAATCTCCTTATGTGAGATCTATGTTTGGATCGGGTTGCGCGCCGCAACAGTGTGATGTTGAGTATAGTTTTCTACATGTTATTTTTTTTGTACGTCTCGCTTCCTATTTTCTAAGGAAAGTCCGCATTAGTGCGGGAGTTAGTTAATTCCTTCCAGAGTTCGTTTTCCTTTGGTATCGCATTCTAATTGGTAGCCTATTGGCACGTTGTGGCATCATATGAAACTTTTGGTTATGTCCGGGGTGGCTTATTGCCTGAGCGGTTCGTACTGGGTGAGATGGAATCATTGGATTCAGGATCAGTGCAATCTGACTATATGGGATATATTAAGGAGCAAAGATCACGATTTGGTTCAGAATATGGTAATGTTTCTTGTCAGAAGTATAGACTCAATGATGGGTTGACTCGGCAGTTGACTATGAATTTCTGCACATCTCTTCCGTTGTGGCGGTATTGTAAGAGTTAGAGTAAGACCGGTG
>NW_017702499.1:0-1660 GCF_001879085.1 Nicotiana attenuata | reverse complement strand
GGGGGGGTGTTTTAGGGGGTTTTAAAAAATTAGGAAAAGAAAGAAAAGAAATTTTTTTTTTTTAAAATAACACACTTACCTGGCCGCGTCTGGGCCTGCCGCGGTTCTGCCGCGATTGCGGTGGAACCGCGGCATGAAGTTCCGCCGGTGTAATCTACCGCGGTTTCACCGCGGTCGCGGTGGAACCGCGGTAGAACGCCTGTTCTGATTCTAACGCCCAACAAACCCTTTTTTTTTCTATAATGGTTACAATTACAACAATGTCATGGGTTGCCTCCCACGTAGCGCCTGATTTAACGTCGCGGCACGACTCATATGAGCGAAATCACGGTTCGCTCGATTTCTGAGGTTCATTCAAATGTAGCTCGGTTATCTTCTTAGGCTCGTTCATACCCACATACAATTTCAACCGCTGACCATTGACTCTAAATGTACGAGAGTCATCTTCAGTAGAAACTTTCACAGCTCCGGATGGAAACACCTCAACCACACGAAATGGTCCAGACCACCTTGACTTTAGCTTACCTGGGAATAACCGCAGTCTTGAGTTATAAAGCAGTACCCTATCTCCAGGTTTGAAATTTCGTTCAATGATGTTCTGATCGTGAAGCCTCTTCATTCTCTCTTTATATAGCCTTGTGCTCTCAAAAGCAAGATACCGGAACTCCTCTAGCTCATGTAATTCCGTGACTCTCGACGTGCCCGCAGCTTCCAAGTCTAAATTCAGCTGTTTCAGTGCCCAGTCATAAAGTGCACCCTCAGGCACAAGAGGTGCCAATTGCTCATCCCTGACGTTCCCGTTGGGGTCGTTTATGTCGCCCATATCAATTTCGAGTTGGTGTATTTGTTGTGATTGTTGAAGTCTTTTGTTTGCACGATTCAATGCCCGGAATGTCTTCTCGGGGTCTGAGAGTCCTTCAAGCAGTTCTCCAGTCCTTGTAGAATTTCTAGGCATGCACCTGTGCACCCAGATCAACAACCGTCAAATTTTCAATGAAAAAGTTGGTAGAGAGAAACTGAATACAACAATAATCTTTGTATTTCTGTCAATGGCAGTTGATAATTCCGTTAACTCCCCGGCAACGGCGCCAAAATTTGATCACGCCCAACTATGCCTTCTAAAAAAGAACTCTGCGGACGTTGCAAATATAACCCGAGCATTACGCCCAGGGTCGAATCTACAGAGAGTTAACCTATCAACCGCTATCTTCAAACCCACCAAGTATTCAGCACCAGCTTCTCAAACATTCAAATTCTCAGTTGAGTGTTCTTTAACAACTAGCTTGCAAGTAACTAAATGGCTGTAACTAAATTAATAAGGTTGTAAACAATTATGGGACAAAGCTAAGGCAATGATTTCCCCTATTGATGGAATCCCTCCTGTTTATGCTCATACAAATTTACCCACTCATCTCTATCAATCTTGAACGCTAATCTTACCGCCAAAATCTCTCCCGACGTAATCACAGTAATCTACTATTGCACTCTCCCGAGATACACTAGCTTGCTTTATTTAGCACAATTCAATCTAGATTGCACCTAAGACTTCGTTATTCCTAATCCCGCCTTTAAACCCGCAATTATAGATTCCTCTAATAATCTAGGAGTGGTGTTGTTCAACAATACCCTAAATATGCACTCTTTTCCAAGTTATGCACAC
>NW_017702498.1:0-1660 GCF_001879085.1 Nicotiana attenuata | reverse complement strand
GGATATGGATACTAACTCTAATGACCATGACATGCACCTGCGGCCTGTTTCGTTAAGCAAACCTGATGTTTAGCTCTTGTTGTACCTTTTTGCCGTGAGACCGGGCTTCAATGCTCCGCTTATCCAATTTGATTCACAATCCTTATTCGACTTGTAGTGCCCGAAGGATTTTCACCATCAAGCCTCTCTCATTTTGGTCTTTCTCTCAACTCATTGTCGCCTTATGGTGCCCGTGAAGGTTTTCACCAATAAGACTCTCTCATTTTGACTTCTCTCAGCTCCCGTCGCCTTACGGTGCCCGTGAAGGTTTTCACCAATAAGACTCTCTCATTTTCATTATTTTTTCTGCTTGGACCGGAGTGTTGCCCCTGACATGAATCACCTCCACCTGCTCGACTTGGCATCGTTCGAAGACTGATCAGAAGGTCTTTCTTTGGACCGTAATGTGGGCTTTTGGATAGGGTTAGGAAGAAAGGGTATCAAAGGCTCAAAACAATTCAACATAGGTTTAAAATTACAACTTTCAGAATTCGATTTTTCACAACAACCACAACTTCTGCCCTAGTTTCTTTCTTGGGGACTTTTGGATTTTTATTTTGAAGGGACCAAACCGTGAGGCTGCCTACGTATCCTTAAAAGGAATCAGGTCGAACGTAGTTCATGTCATAGAATTTCTTCGTTGTTGCGATCTTTCCCTTTCTTCCACTTTTCTTTTCATTCTTTTTATTTCTTTTCTTTTCTTTTCTTTTCTTTTTCCTTTCTCTTTCTTTTCTTTTCTTTTCTTTTCCTTTTCTTTTTTTCCTTTTCTTTTCTTTTCTCCTCTTTTTTTTCTTTTCCTTTCTTTTTCTTTTTTACTGTTTTTCTCTTGTTCCTCCACTTTCTTTCCCCGCTCGGGTTTACGAGTTTTATTATTGATTCCAAAAGAGGGGTATGCAAGAAAATAACCAAGGCTCAAAGGGGTAACAAAGGATAAAGTGTTTGGATAGCAGAACAAAATGCCTTCGTCATTCCAATCTCCAAAACAAGCCAAGTAAAAACTACACAATTAAACAAACATGAGGAAAACATACGTAACATCTTTTGATTGCACCAGAATTACTAACCATATCCACACATTTGCCTTTTGCATTTGTCAATTACCCAGCACCATTGGACAACAATCCCGGTACCATGAACGACCCATGTAGACTTGGGGTAAACTTGCCTTTGGTGTCAAGCCGATGTGGCATGATGCATTTCCACAGTATTTCTTTATGTTCCGTCTGACCCAGTTTCACACAATTTGGGCTCGAAGAGATTTCAAAATCCCTTAACTGTCCTTACATCTTCAACATTGTCTTATTGCTTCTTTACTGAACTGACTTTTAAAACCAGGC
Source organism: Nicotiana attenuata (assembly GCF_001879085.1). NCBI lineage: Eukaryota > Viridiplantae > Streptophyta > Magnoliopsida > Solanales > Solanaceae > Nicotiana > Nicotiana attenuata. Next base: position 284 of record NW_017702498.1, on the reverse strand, counting down.
TGAGAATTATGCGTGCATGTCATGTCACCAGAACCAGCACGAAAAGAATTGAGAACGGAAAAAGGAACTAGATAAAATGACTAGAAAAGGCGGGAAATAGAGAATTGCATTAGACTGACGGTGAAAGGGTTTAAACAATAAAACAAGCAACATAAACTGGGGTGCAACCCTAAAACAAACCTAGATAGCACTAAATGAGACACTACGACTAAAGGAACTAGACAAAATAAGGATAGAAGGGTTGAAGTCACAGACAATATCCGGATTACAACCTGAAGATAACC
>NW_017702497.1:0-1660 GCF_001879085.1 Nicotiana attenuata | reverse complement strand
CATATACCATACCATACTAGTATAACATGAGAACTCCATCTCCCTTCCTAACCACAAACATCTACGTACTCCACTAGTCAAGAACTCTCCATCAATCCCATCAAGAAGAGAATTCATTAAACATCCATGCTTCGCATGCCCATAGGCAATTTATACGTCTCTAAACCACGGTAAAACTTATCAAGGACTCTCCCCCAATTCCATTGCACAAGCTAAACTGCCAGGACTGAATCCTTCTACCCAACCAAGCTAAGCAAGCTGTCAGGACTCAAGAGCCTTGCTGCACAATACCTGTAAAAGCCCATTACCTCGAACACATACGAAGAATTAACCACATCCTTACCATACCGATTCGGTCTACTATCAAGCTATTCCATCTATCTAATTTCCCTTTTTGATTCATCATCCACTTGATATTTCTCCCTCACTGTAGCATCACAATGCCTCAATCCAAGCTTACCGCACGAGACTCGAACATAAGACCACACTGTCTAAGACCCATAGGCCACTGAATACTATCTCAATTGTTTCCCAGAAATACCACATTCTAGAATACTTTACTCTGAAGAACTTTCTGCGAATCTAAATTCGCTTCCTTTACTTTCCAGGTACCGACACATAGGATCCCATGATCAACATAAAATACCACAAGTCTTGACATTTTCTATTGAAAACACTGTCTTTAGTCACATACACCACCTTAAAACACCTGAGTGCTACATGTAGATTCTTGAACACATTAAAACCATTCTCGAGAGTCATTCTCTCTTATTCATCTGCAAATTACTTGATTTAACGAACAGAACCACTCGTGCTTTATTGGCACTCCGATACCGTAAAATGAGACCCGCATCCCAATACAACCAAGCAACTTCCTGCTCTATGCACCGAACATTCTTCACCAACAACCACTCTAGACATTCCGTAATTCTCATACTCTATGGAACATAATATAACCTTTGTCGAAATTTTTGCTTCACTCATGCCATCCTCGGCTCAATTTCTGCAACTAGAACTGATTTGCCAGCATACCTCGAAACGGAACCAACATAGCACATAACCGTGCGATCAGCTAATCAACAGCAACCTCCCCAACTTGGCTCAAAGCCATATATCAAGACACACTCGATAACCCATTATACTTTTACTCTAATGATGTCACAATATCATAGCGAGATTAAACTCAAATCATCTACAAGTTTTGTGAAAGCACAGATCATCTAGCACTGAAATCCTCTACAAATCTCGCATTCATCCCCATACCAGTTGAGTCCACTCCCTTGAGCGACCCGAATTTATCAAATTTCAACACGTACTCTTCAATTACACATGAGATCTTTCTAGCATACACATAGGGACCATGCCACTTAAAACACTCCCAGGAGACTAACCCACCTGCTTCACCTCAATTTAGTATTTCAGCACACCTTCCATCGTCATATACATTACTCAGTCATTAGTCTTCCTGAGTCTGAACTCATACCGCCGTATGTACTGCACTTCACTTCCCAGCTAGGAGGTACGACAATGTTCTTCACGCGCCCTTAATTCGGGATACACATCAAATCACAATAGGAATCGAACACTTAACAGTTCATCTATTATTCAGCAGACTCCTTCGTCACTACCAAGATCACATGGATACATCTCGCAGTACTAA
>NW_017702496.1:0-1661 GCF_001879085.1 Nicotiana attenuata | reverse complement strand
CGTCGACATTCTCTCTACATCTCTCTCTAATTTCTCAATACGCAAATTTCAGTAATACAAAGCAAATGAAAAGAGAGCAGCAATTCCACCATTAACAACCATTAAAAAGCTTGAAAGCTTTGAATTCAAATTTGGGTTTTCGAAAATCATTATTGTTTGGATTGGGTGTTGTTGAAAATAATCGGGAATATGGTTTGGAGTTTATATCTCAATTTTGAGGGGTTTTGGTGAAAATTAGACTTGGTTTTGACTGAATTTCAGATTGAAACTCGAAGAAGAAGAAGAAGAAGAAGACATATTGCAAAAATTGTAGATAAATTGTAGATTATTTGTATTCTGATTGTAGATGCTTTATTTTCTGTTTTCACAAATAAAAAACGGCTAAAACTTCTACAAATCTTCTGAAAAAACGCAATTATGTCAAAAATCCCAATTATGCTACAATTGAATGGGAATTGGGATATAAAAATTCAATGTACCAAGTTTGTAGATATTTTATAGATAAATTGTAGATTATTTGTATTTTGATTGTTGATGCTTTGTTTTCTGTTTTCACAAATCAAAAACGACTAAACCTTCTACAAATCTTCTGCAAAAAATGCAATTATGTCGAAAATCCCAATTAAACTACAATCGAATGGGAATTGGGATATTAAAATTCAATATACCCAGTTTGTAGATATTTTGTAGATGAATTGTAGATTATTTGTATTATAATTGTAGATACATTGTTTTCTGTTTTCACAAATCCAAAACGACTAAAACTTCTACAAAATCTTCTGCAAAAAATGCAATTATGTCGAAAGTACCAATTAAGCTACAATTGAATGGGAATTGGGATATTAAAATTCAATGTACCCAGTTTGTAGATATTTTGTAGATAAATTGTAGATTATTTGTATTCTGATTGTAGATGCTTTGTTTTCTGTTTTCACAAATCAAAAACGACTAAAACTTCTACAAATCTTCTGCAAAAAATGCAATTACGTCGAAAATTCCATTTATGAGATTGGACGAATCATTATGATTTAAGAAGAATAAATATTGAAATAACACATGGAGCTAAGTTAAAGCTTGTGACAACTTGTACATAGTTCCGCCAACACCAGTAGAACTTTTTGGATTTGCTGAAGAGTTGTGAATAGCTGGTGGAATAAATCTTGCCAAACCAAAATCACCAACATGTCCAGCTCTCATCGAGGAGAATATTGCTTGGCTTCAGATCACGTGATCTGAAGTTCAAGGTGTGGAAAATGCAAAAAATGTACAGCAGTTTGCACATGACAAGGAGAAGATATCAGCTATGCAGGAGAAACGAAGTACTGTTGCATCTGCGGCACAAATTAATAAACAATCAGGTCTTAAGGATACAGGAATGCATGTGGAAGGGTAGGTACTTAATACTCAAAGGCAATTTGCTTCAACTCCAAGCAAATTAGATACAAAGAATAACAACTGGACAGAGGTGAATAAATCACCTCGCAAGAAGCAAACACCAGATCTTCAAAATCAGATTGTACCATCAAATGCCATTGGGGTTTCAAACTCGTTTGATGCTTTGGTGAATGAGGGGGTAACACTTTACGAAGGAGGCTGAAAGTAAGGAGCAACAGATGGATAATGATACAAGATCAATAGCTGAAAAAAATGAGCTCGTACAG
>NW_017702495.1:0-1661 GCF_001879085.1 Nicotiana attenuata | reverse complement strand
GAGGGTTAGTCACTATTCCTAAATATATCCTACCCGTCCCTTAGCCCACATTACAACCATGAAAAAGTCCTAATTGATTTTAGATCGAGTGAGCCTACATTAGTAGAGATTTACATTATGGGCAAGCCTATGGTACCATTACAAGCATGTGACTTCTTTGTGAGGGTGAGCGATATTTTCTTTGATATATATGAGTCCTTAAAATATATTTGATCATGAGATTCGAATGTGTGGATTCAACTTACTCTCTTGCCTTGGTGTGAGAGCACATGGTTTCACGAAGGATAGGTAACATTATTAGACTTCTCTAGGATGTTGGGTGTTCAAGCCATGAGTGCATTGTGACATTGAGTCGGTTTTTGAGGTTAGGATTGTTGTGAGCATATTGTCTTTGTTTGAATATTTTTGAAGAATGACATAAGTAAAGGGAAGTGTATAATGATTGCATATGCTAGAGTTTAATTGTTATCAACCATAATCATTGGTGTAGTGTGCTTCAAATATGTTAAGTGCTCATAGTTAGAGTAAATTTTTGGTTGACTCGAGGACGAGCAACGTTTAAGTGTGGGGTGTTGATGATAGGCTATAATTACGTATTTTAGTCGATTATTACACTCTAATTTACTGCACTTTAGTTGAGTTTGCGCTTTAATCGCTAGTGTTTTGCACTAATTGTGTGTTTTATGCCTTGTAGGTGTGATTCCGAGCTATATAGATGTTATGCAATGAATTTAAGTGATTTTAAGATTTGAAGTCTGAGTAAAAGTTCAAGGAATTAAGCCGGGATCGTGTTTGGGGGTCAACGGATGATAGTTAGAGCGAACGAAGACTCCAGTAGGCAGATTGCGCACTGTCTAGTAAAATAGATATAACTTTTTGCTCAGAACTCCATTTTGGCTCCACAATATATGGTTGGAAAGCTAACTCAAAGGGCTACAACTTTCATGTTTTACGTTTTTCCAAATTCGAAACGGAACAGGGTGAACAATGCCCAGATGCGCGGCCGCGCTAGTTTTAGCGCGCCCAGAAACAGAAAGTCAGCCAACTAGCGCGGCCAGATGCTCGTCCAGGTGCGCGGCCGCGCTAGTTAAGCCCGGAAAAAGTGTCCTTTTTCACATTGGAGAAGGTATAATTGTTTGGGCCCAACCCTACTTGGTATATATACATAGGAGAACGTTTTTTAGAGCAATTTTTGACCAAGGAAGAGCACAGAGCCGCCGTGGAAGCCGGGTTTCATCTTTTCTTCCACCAACTTAGTCTTTTTATGTTTCTTTGTATGATTTGTTGTTTTGCTACCATGTCTATGTGGAGCAAAACTTCACGTTCTAGGGTTGTGGTTCTTTCATGACTATTGTTATTCGGATATTGATTTTGATTTCTTGATTTATCATATTGGTTTATTTGTTCAATCTTGCACTTAATTATTTGATTTCTTGATCACCAATTGAATACTATCTACGAATCTAGAGTTGAACTCGAAAGTGGGAATTCTAGATTGCATATAGGATTGAGTAGAGTAAGTTCTTGAACCCGAGCATCGGGGAACGGATTCGCGGTTAGGATAGACATATACCTAATTGTCTTGCTTGGTTGATTTACAGGAATTATAAATGCGTTCTTGTTGATTCTAATTCCATAGACATATAGGAGTTAGGTTAGCT
>NW_017702494.1:0-1661 GCF_001879085.1 Nicotiana attenuata | reverse complement strand
TCTTCTTCTTCTTCGAGTTTCAATATGAAATTCAGCCAAAATCAAGTCTAATCTTCATCAAACATCCTCAAAATTGAGATATAAACTCTAAAGAATATTTCCAATTATTTGCAACAACACCCAATCCAAACAAACTATAGTTTTTAAAAACTCAAATTCGAATTCAAAGCTTCGGAGCTTTCTAGTGGCTGTCAATATGTGGAGAATCAAATACCTTCAAAATTTATTGATTGATAATTTCAATTCTAACTCCAATTGTGCAACATGAAAAGGAAATTTCTAAGTTAAAACTCTATATTGTAACAATTGAAATTCATTGATGAATTTCCTGGAAAAAAAAGGAAAAAATTTGGGGAAAGAATAGAGAAGAAAGAGAGAGAGACGGAGATAGAGAAAGAGCGTAGGAATGGGGATTCTTTATTCAATTCCTAATATAAAGGGAAACTCATTTAAAACATATAATTGGTAAATTGTATATGCCCGTATAATTAAGTTAAAACTTGATTAGGGATGGTAATAAAGTTTCATATATAGTGTAGGAAGGTAAAAATTCCATTAATTTTCAGGGCTTTGCAGAGTTGAAAAAACTAATGGGCCGGCTATTTGTGTTTTTTTTTCTACAAAATCTACAAGGTTTCTTTGGGCCCACTAATTTACACGGAGTTCAATATCCCTCAAGATCCATTTTTTTATATTTAGAAACATTCAAGAATTAGGGTGTGTTTGGTAGGAAGGAAAATATTTTATGAAAAATGAGTTGTATTATCACATATTTTTCCTTGTTTTATTGGTGAGTGAAAACATTTTTTGAAGAATATTCTCTATTGTTTGATTAGAGAGTATAAAATATTTTTTAGGAAAATAAGTTTTTATGCTACTCTTTTCAACCCACCTTCCCCAAAATCCCCATGTTTCTTGTACTCCTCTCTTGCCCCTTCCTCCCCCGACTCTATTTTCTTCAAGAATTTAAATATTCTTTTTAAAGCTAACACAAACCCAGAGGAACTAATGTGCTATTTTACTTTTTCACACAAAAACAACGTTGAAATATGAGTTCAATAACTAAAAATAAAATACTTTATTTTGTTGGAAAAAAGTACGTTTCTACAACATAAAATGAAATTACTCATTTTGTTGAATGAAAAAAATACTTTTTCTACATCATGAAAAGAAAATATTTAGTTTATTGAAATGAAAAAAAATATTTTTTCTACATCATGAAAAGAAAGTACTCGTTTTATTAAAATAAAAAAAAATCTACATGAGGAAAAGAAAATACTTTTTTTACATCATGAAAAGAAAGTACTTGTTGTTAGAAAACAAATACTTTTTCTATTTCAGGAAAGAAAATATTAATTTGTTGAAATGAATGAAAATACTTTTTCTATATCATGAAAAGAAAGTACTTGTTTTGTTGGGAAAAAAAATACTTTTTTCTATTTCAGGAAAAGAAAATACTTAATTTGTTGAAATAAAAGAAAATATTTTTTTTACATCATGAAAAGAAAGTATTCGTTTTGTTGAAATGAAAAAAAAAATATTTTTACTATATCATGAAAAGAATATACTCATTTGTGAAAAGAAAAAAAAAGTACTCTGTTTACAATATGAAAAGAAAATACTCTTAATAATAGTTCTATTTAGGGTGGGGTGTGGTGGGG
>NW_017702493.1:0-1661 GCF_001879085.1 Nicotiana attenuata | reverse complement strand
CCATTGAACCACGAGAAATGAATCCAGGTAATACAAATAATTCTTATTTACAAAATTTGGTACTAACTTTGCAGACACAGCTCAAAGAACAAAACGAGCGCATCGAGCAAATCCCTGGAGTTCCCCCAATAATCAAAGGAATAGATGCGGATAAATATTCACAACAACCTTGGAAACCAAGTGCTGCTCCCCTTTCAATCCCTAAAAAGTTCAAAATGCCTGACATTTTAAAATATGACGGCACAACCGATCCACGTGACCATGTGACAGCATTTACTACAGGGGTCAAAGGAAATGATTTAACCAAGCAAGAGATTGGGTCCGTGTTGGTCAAAAAATTTGGTGAAACACTCACCAAGGGTGCACTAACCTGGTATTCTCTTTTGCCTGAAAACTCTATAAATTCTTTTGCTGAGCTTGCAGATTCTTTCATTAAGGCGCACTCAGGAGCACAAAAGGTTGAAAAAAGAATGGAGGACATCTTTAAAATCAAACAAAAAAGGGGATACAGAGTTGCTCAGAGATTTTGTTGATAGGTTCCAACGTGAACGAATGACTTTACCCCGTGTACCAGATAATTGGGCTGCAATAGCTTTTGCGAGCAATCTAAATGTTAAAAGTTCTGAAGCCACGAGAAGACTTAAGGAAAGCCTTCAAGAGTTCCCTGCAACCACGTGGAATGATGTGTATAACAGGTACAGTACGAAGTTGCGAATCGAAGAAGATACCATGCCTCGATTTCAACATGAAGAAAGAAGCAGTTCAAGGAGATCTGAAACTGAAAAAAGATCAGGTAAAAACAGGTACGATCCTTATATGGGTCCTGCAGGAAAAGATTCACGAACAAAACAGGATAATCAACGATATGATCAAAAATCAAGGAACAGGGAATCAGGCTCCTCATCAAGGTTTGCGAATAATCGAAACATACGCGGGGCACGAGATGATGATGGAAGTTTGAAGGCGAGATTTGGTGGATATAATTTCAATGTCACTACCTCCGAGCTCGTAGCTGTTTAAGGAGCATGGGAGATAAGGTACGGTGGCCGAAAGAGATGCGATCAAATCCAAACAAGCGCAATCCAGATCATTGGTGCGAATTTCATAATGATCACGGGCATAAGACTTCAGAATGTAGATTCTTACAAAGTGAAGTGGACTATCTATTGAAACAAGGTTATCTCACTGAGTTATTTAGCGAGAAAGGAAAGCAAGCCTACATGAAAAACAGGCAAGAGCCACCAAAACCCCCATCACCCAAGAGAACCGTGAATGTTATAAGTGTGGGAGAAGATATTTATGGAGTAACATACACAGCTTCAAATAAAGTTTCCAAAGTCACAATCACGCACGGGAAACGAGTGCGTCAAACCTTAGAGGATGAAAGTATCACTTTTAATGATGCAGACACAGAAGGAGTGATCACCCCCCACAACGACGCTCTGGTAATATCTTTACTTATACATGATACTAATGTAAAAAGAGTTTTGATTGATCCAGGAAGTTCTGCAAACATCATCCTATTAAGAGTACTACGTGAAATGCAAGCGGAGGATAAGATGATTCCAAAGGCGCATACTCTAACAGGATTCGATATTCCAGTGTTGTAACTAAGGAGAGGTAATTCTAACACTTTTGCAGAAGGTGTTGTGAAAGATACC
>NW_017702492.1:0-1661 GCF_001879085.1 Nicotiana attenuata | reverse complement strand
TCGGTTATTCGATATAACGGTACGGTTCTTGGTATTAACACTTCGATATTTCTATATATCCAAATACCAAAATATTTATGTATTTCTTATCCAGCTATCCCAGTCCTACCTACACTGCTCTATTGTCACGACCACAGTTTGCCCACCGTGAACACGTCGTGATGGCACCTAGTCTCTACAACTAGGTAAGCCAAACAATGCGGAAACATAACTAACTTGCGGAATAATAGCCAAAACTGAACAATTTAAAAGAGAACAGTATATATAATGCCGCTCGGCATATACAACTCCACATCACAGTATCCTACATTACTATCTCAAAACCCGGAAACCACGGGAACACAAGCTAAAAAGAAATAGAGTAAAGTGCTCTAATCTCCAGAAATGTCTACATCAATAGTACGATAGAAGGGCTAACTTTACAGAGAGAGTAAAGAAGGATACTCTTCGCTCTGCGGACGCGGCAGATGTACCTCGAAGTCTCCAAAAGCTCTCCCTGCCTCAAGGATGGTAAGCCTATGCAGAAGTACCTGGGTCTGCACATGAAAAATATGCGCAGAAAGGGTATGAGTACACCACAGCGGTACTCACTAAGTGCCAAGCCTAACCTCGGTTGGGTAGTGACGAGGAAGGTCAGGGCCCTACTGAGGTTAAATAAGATGCAGGTTTAACAGTGTGATACGACAGTGTAATTAAATAACACATGATATAAAGGACCACAACAACTATTACAAAGGCAAGCAAAACACAGTGAAAGAACATAACTCAGCTCTGAGATAACAACCGGGGATCTCCCAGGATGCCGTCCTGTAGTCCCCAAATATAAATATCATGTCGAGTGGATCTCCGGGTGCAGTCCCGTAGTCCAACTCAAAAAGTGCAGGGGGGTCTCGCGGAATGCAATTCCGTAGTCCAAAAGTAAAGTGCAGAGGGATCTCCCGGAATACCGTTCGGTAGTCCCAAAGTAAATACACAGCAACAACAGAACTCAATCCAATCAATTTCATATCAAAGTAAATGAGGTAATCCTAGCCTAGCATGGTTTACGTAGTACAATTAAAGCAGTTAGGACAGATAAAGCAATTTAGTCAAGTAGACGTGCTTCTCTAAGCTACAACAGGTTTAAATATCAAACAGTATAAGCAAGGAAAGGAGGAACACAATTCAAGGCTATTTTTAAAGAAAAACCGGATTTCCAACAATTAGCACAAGTGCGCACTCGTCACCCCACGCACGAGGCATTTCAATTATCACAATATAAATCCTAAGGGTAAAAGTCCCCCACACAAGGTTAGACAAGCCACTTACCTCGAATCGGCTCCAAAAATCAACTCGAAATCACACCTTTGCCATAAGTATCCGACTCCAAATGGCCCAAATCTATTTAGTTCAATTACATGTCGTAAATAACATCATTAGCAACTGATTCTAAAATTTAATTCAAAGCTAATACGTGAAATTACGTAAAATAACCAAAATGCCCCTCAGGGCAACATCTCGGAATTGAGTGAAATTTATATTTTTAGAAATCTCGTACTCTCACGAGTCTATACATAACAAGAACACTGAAATCGGAGTTCAAATGACCCCTCAAATCCTCAACCAAAGGTCTAAGAACTTTTCCCCCAATTTCCACCAAAATTCCGAAATCAAACTGATGA
>NW_017702491.1:0-1662 GCF_001879085.1 Nicotiana attenuata | reverse complement strand
GCTACAGGACGGTATCCTGGGACGACCCTTCATTTGCTATCATTGATATTGAACGGTATTTACTCTGTGTTTACTCTGTCTTTTTGAGTTGTTATTGCCCGTTAATTTGCCTTATCTCACTGTCGTACTTATTATTCCTGTCTGATTTGGTACTGTTAATCATCATTATTATTATATTTTGCTCAGTAGGGGCCCTGACCTTCCTCGTCACTACCCAACCGAGGTTAGGCTTGGCAATTACTAGTACCGCTGTGGTGTACTCATGCCTCTTCTGCGTATGTTTTTCATGTGCAGATCCAGGTACTTCCTCCCAGGCGTATCATCCTCGTGGTGGAGAGTCCTAGCTGAGACTTGAGGTATATCTGCTACGTCCGCAGACCAGGAGTCTCTACTCTATTCCGGCTTTAGCAGATAGTTCCTTTCTTTCCTTTCATGTTGTTTAGACATTCTGGTGTAGAGCAGACTTTTACATTCTATTAGCCTGTGTTTTCCGGTAAGTTTCCGGGTTTTGGGATTCGGTTGTAGACTTCCGCATATTTTGAGTTGTATAGGCCGAGCGGCCTCATATACAGTTGTTGTTTTCTTATGATCAGTTCTAATTAATTATTCCGCAAACGTTAATTGTTTATTTTCGCACTGTTAGGCTTACCTAGTTGTAGGGAACTAGGTGCCATCACGACAGGTTCATGGAGGGTGAACCGGGGTCGTGACAAGTTGGTATCAGAGCTATAGGTTCATAGGAGTCACGAAAACACAGGCCGGTTTATTAGAGTCTCGCTGATCGGTACGGAGACGTCTGTACTTATCTACGAGAGGCTATGTAACTGTTTAGGAAAAGAATCTTCATTTCATTTGAATTCCTCGTCGTGCGATATTTTTTTGGACGTCAATTCTAAACTTCTGACTTCTATTCTCTCACAGATGGTGACACGTGCAACTCGTGATGATCAGGCACCCGCGCCCCCTACTGCAGCCGTCAGAGGCCGGGGCCGGGGCAGGGGCAGGGGGAGAGGTCGAGGACGCGCACGTGGTGCAGCCAGAGCACCCGCGCGAGCTGTCGCCGAGGTACCACCAGCAGATCCAGCCGGAGCCCAGGCACCTGGAACACCTACTACTGCCACTACTACTCCAGCGCTCCAAGAGACTTTGGCTCAGTTCATGAGCATGTACACTACCTTGGCTCAGGCCGGGCTACTTCCCATTGCTGCAGCCACATCCCAGGCTAGGGGAGAAGCACAAACTCCCGCCGTCCGCACTCTTGAGCAGCGAGTGCAGGTTGAGCAGGCTCCCAAGATCATTCCGGCACCGCCTGTAGTGCCAGTTCAGCACGAGGATGGGTCAGCTGCTTTAGAGGACGAGCAGCGGAGACTTGAGAGGTTCAAGAAGTATGATCCCCCAGTGTTCAGTGGATTAGCTTCAGACGATGCCTTGGGATTTCTAGAGGAGTGTCATCGTATTCTTCGCACTATGGGCATAGTGGAGTCCAGCGGGGTTTCTTTTACTGCTTTTCAGCTTCGGGGAGCCGCCTATGATTGGTGGCGGACTTATGAGTTAGACAGTCCAGCCGAGGCTGCTTTACTGACTTGGACCCAGTTCTCGGATATGTTCATGAGAGAGTTTGTTCCCCAGAGTCTCAGGGATGCATGGCGCGCAGAGTTTGAG
>NW_017702490.1:0-1662 GCF_001879085.1 Nicotiana attenuata | reverse complement strand
ACACCTAATATCAATCTATCATTAGATGGCAATACCCATCAATTACCCACACTGGGGTTGAGCCACAACCCTAGCTAATGGGTTTAGCTAGACATAATTGAAAGAGAAACAGAAGAAATAGAAGAAGAAATAAACATATTACTTAATTACTAAGATAGAACTACAAGAATCTATGGAGAAATTAATGCTAAAATGCCAAAATAGGCTAAAACTATAGTTCTCACGAGCGCAACTCTGTTTTTAAAATACAACCTAACCTACAAATGGTAAAATATTCTATTTATAGTGGGCTGAAAAAACTGGACAAAATTGCCGCTGCGGGGTCGGTGCGGGCCGCACAAATATGACCGCGGCCGCACTGACTCTTTGAGTTCAATTTCTGCCTCTCTGAACTTGTCTGGCGCGGGCCGCGTAAAAGTGTAGCGCGGCCGCGAGAAGGTCTGGCGCAGATCGCGTGAGAATCACCGCGGCCGCGTGGCTTGTATATTCCTAAATCTCCAACTCTCTGAACCTTGTGAAGCGGGACGCATGACATAGTGGCACGGCCGCGTGAGCTGAACGCGGGCCGCACAATTCTAACCGCGACCGCGTGGTGAAAGCCCCGATTATGCATTTCTCTGAATCTCCTAGTGCGGCCGCGTGCACTTTTGTGCGGTCCGCACTAGGCTCCTTTTTCAATCACTTCACTTGGCCTTTGATACTTGAGCAGGTTTCACTCCGTTTTGAGCCGATCTTTGACATTTCGTCACTTTGTTGCTCAAACCTGCAATCACGCACAACCTGTGAGCATTTTGGGACTATTTTGTAGCAAATTATACTCAAATCATAGGCAAGTAAGGGCATAAAATACGTTAAAATCCTACTTATCACCACCCCCCGTTGTAGGTCGACGTTCTCCGCCGCCACCCCGTGGCTCAGTTCGAGCTAGTCATCCTTCGCTCTAAGGAGCGTCTCTGATTCGCTGTTGCGAGCCACAACTCTCATCAACTCACTGTCCGCCTCCTCAAGCTCGCCCCCCCTCCCCCCCGCGCTCCAATTGGGCCTCCCTCTGCTCGATCCCCTCTCAAAACACTCTAAACTCGGGGTCCTGTTGGTAGAGGTCGACCACCGCTCGATGCCTAGAGTGATACTTTCGACACTTCTTCAGCATCTTCTTGAAGATAGTCATCCCCTTTTGCTCACGTCGGCCCCTCTCCACCTCCAAAATAAGGGTATGAAAAGAAAGCATAAGTAAGCGCGCTTTCGGAACAATCCTATAATACATAAGGAGGAAAGAGGGTGAAAGAATACCTGTAAAGCCATGCCGGCCACTCTTCGTGACAGCTCCGCATCGGTCACGGTGCTGAGCGTCTTACTCTCAGGGGCAACACACAGCAGGGTAAGGGCCGACGCGCCCTGCTCTCTATTCTGCAGCAACTTGTAGGCCCCTGGAATTGTAATACGATGGTCGGACCCATCCGTCGTCATTTCTACATGGGTATGATCACCCACGAACTCGTCCACGTCCGCTTGGGCGATGTCTGAATCCGACTCCGCCCTCTCGTCTCGTACTCCGACACTAGTCGACGGCCCCCCTTCAGCGGCGCGAACTAAACTAATGCCGGGAATGACCCTGCTCTACTGGGTCGACCTTCCAGACCGAATGGCGTCGGCCATTTATAC
>NW_017702489.1:0-1662 GCF_001879085.1 Nicotiana attenuata | reverse complement strand
AAGTAAAATATATACTTAATTTTGGGAAAGGATTCAAGGTAAAACATCACAGTAATTAAAGGAAGGGAATCAATCAATTTAAACAAATGAGTAAAATTTAGGGTTTATAAGAAAACCTTGCAATTAAACCGTCACATAAGGAAAGCAAGATCAATCAAGAAGTGGTCACGATTCTGCACTTCAACAAATAAATAGCAAGGAATGAACAGGCGTAATAGACATGCAGGGTCAAACATGTTGACAAAAGAAGCAACACAAACATATAGTAGTAGCAGGATTAGGCTATGATTCAGTAGTAAAAGAGAAACGAGTAAAGGTCTCACAGTAACAAGTGAGGAAAACCTTTTAAGAAATTAGGGTTTCAACAATAGTCGAGTTTAAAAAATGGTAAGAACTCAGAATCAGATAAGTCAAACAAGACAAAAAGATTCAACCGCAAAGAACTTAATCGAACCAAACCTGCGTATAAAATAAACCAAGAGAGTTTCAGATGCCCAGGTAGAGCCAAATCACTTAGGGCTTTTAGCATGATGAACCAAGTAGCAGAAAACATGGACAAACAAAGTAAAAATCATAAAAACACACTGAAAATCGGAGAAAAGTTTAGGAAACCCTAATCGTTAAAAAAAATGGAGAGTCATTTTGAAAGAAAAATCGAAGAACCTTCGAGAAGCTCTTAAGAAGTTCGTAATAAGCACAGATCTAAGATAGATCTGAAAGAAAAATCGAATAGCTCTTAGAGCTAGGGTTTCAAAGAACCCAGAGAATGTGAGAAAGGCTTTAAAAGATACCGATCTAGCCGGAAAAGTCAAGGATCTAGCTTGAACAGCCATGGATGGCCAGAGAAAGTCCAGAGATCGAAGTCGAGCAAGGACTGGACTAGATCTCTTCGACATTTGTCCATGGCATCATGAAAATATGTTGCCAGTAGACATAGGAGACGAGTACACGTCTCAAAAAGCCATGGGAGACCATGGATTAGGTGGGAATTGAGGTGGATTAGGGTGGAAAATAAATTAGGGTAAGGGGTCGTTTAGGTTTATTTTATGAATGGTGAACAGTGGTCGTTGATCGGAATGATCAACGGCCTGGATTAAAAGGGTAGGTGGGGAATCCGGTTTGGGTTGGTTTAAATTGGGTAAGGGTCGGGTTTAAATTAAAATTGGGCTGGTGAACTGGGGTTCAATTTAGGCTAAAATTGAAATACAAATGGGCTGTTATTTAAATAGCCAATTTTCCCCTTTTTAAATTATAAGAAATAGTAAATGGCTTCTGAAGATTAATTTAAAAAAGCTAACATGATTTATTACATATAATTAATAATTTAAAAATACAAGACCCCATTTATAAATATAAAACCTAATTAAACCTTGAAAGGGCTAACATTGCAATTATATGCAATTTAGCTTTAAAAATACTAAATAAAATTGTAAAAATATGTAAAAATTACCTCAGCCATATTTTGGCATAAATATGAGAATACAATAGACGAATTAGCAAAACTAATAATTTCGGAAAATAATTATTAGGGGATTTTATGGTATGAAAAAGGGTAAACTAAACCGTTAAAAATAATGGAAAATAATAATAAAAAGTGCTTGGACATGCTTATATATGTCATATATATGCTATTTTGAAAGAATTTTTTAGCTATATTGAAAA
>NW_017702488.1:0-1662 GCF_001879085.1 Nicotiana attenuata | reverse complement strand
TATATATATATATATATATATATGTATAAATACGGTGAGGTGTTGAAAACATTGTGGGTTCTAACACAAAGGATCACAACAATAAAGGAATTAAGCAGTTTAAACATTTGAATTGATAACAACAAATAAACACAGCAGCAGAAAGTGCATGGCATCATCCTTCGTGCTTTTACTCTCGTTCTCATCATAAGAATCAAATATTCACTTTTATTCTTTCTTGTTGCGGTGTGCAACCCGATCCCAATCATATAGTACTGTTGCGGCATGCAACCCGATCCAAATCATATAGTGATGTTGCGGCGTGCAACCCGATCCAAATCATATACTCCCTCCATTTCATATTAAATGAGATAGTTTCCTTTTTAGTCTGTTCCAAAATAAATGACACATTTCTAAATTTGGAAATAATTCAACTTTAAACTTCTCATTTTACCCATTTTACCCTTAATGAGAAGCTTTTATAACCACACAAAAGTCAATGGCCCCACAAAACATTACCCCTTACGCTTTTAAGACTACACATTTTTAAAGTCTTTCTTTTTTTACTAAAACTCTGTGCCGAGTGAAAGTACCTCATTTAATTTGAAACGGTGGGAGTAATATCGTTGCGGTGTGCAACCCGATCCCAATATACAAATCAACACCAATCACAAAAGAATCCCGATAAGGGAATAATAAAGAAACAACAATATCCTTGCAAGGGAGTCAACAACAAGAATAAACACGTCCCGGCAAGGGAACCAACATGTCACGACCCAATTCCCATACCCAGCCAGAACAACGCAACACCTCTTTCGAAGCATTTAATTAATATTACCAATTCTAGCATATGCTTAATATAGTCAATAATGCGGAAACAGCGATAAAAACGAAGGAACCCATCCCGACACAGCCCAAACCGGGGTGTCACAAGTCATGAGCATCTATAAGAATGTAATTACATTTACAAGTCTAGAAATACACTGAACAGGAATAATGAATAACATAGAAACAAAAGGGTGCTGCGAACGCTGGCAGTCACCTCGCTAAACTACCACAGCTCTGCCTCCAAACAGCCAATACCCGCTACCGGGTGAATAAATACCTGCAACCGCACACGAGGTGCAGGGAGTAAAGTGAGTACTCCAAATCAGTGAGTAATAAAGGTAAATAACAACTGAGCAGTAAGAAATCACGTAAAGCAACCATCATGCTGTACAGAAGCAGGGTACAATCCTTTGAGAAAAACAGTAAGGCTGTGAAATATTTGGAAATATCTTGGCTCAGTTTAAAGCTCTTTTGAAAATGATCTTTTAAACAGTTACGAAAATGATTTCAAAACAGTTAGTGCTGATAAGCACAGAAAAATCCGCCCCTCGGGCACCAATACCACAGTATAACACGTAAAAAGGCAAATAAATATGCAAGATGCGCACATATATNAAACAGTACCAGCCCTTGGGCTCACTCTCAGAAACACTCTCAGCCCCTCGGGCTCTCTCTCTCTCAGATCACTTTCAGAACAGTATCATATAGTAATCGCTGCGGTGTGCAGCCCGATCCATATAATACACTGCTGCGGCGTGCAGGGCGATCCATATAAGTATCGCTGCGACGTGCAGCCCGATCCATAATATAAAACCCTCACATCCAGGCCCTCGGCCTCATATCACTCAGTGTCAC
>NW_017702487.1:0-1663 GCF_001879085.1 Nicotiana attenuata | reverse complement strand
GAAGGTGTTAGGCATTCCCGAGTTCCGTGGTTCTAGCACGGTCGCTCAACTGTTATATTCAGCTTAATTATCTGATTTTAAATAATTATGAACTTATGTGCAAATTTTGGCTTTTTAAAACGCTTTTATTGTTTTTTAATTAAGGAAGATTGCAACTAAAACACGTCCACCCGTAATTTTTGACATATTTTAACTTCGTTGGGATTTGGATTTGGATCACATAAATGTGCACCCGAGTTTAGGAAAGTAATATTATTAAACACGCGCCTAAAGCAACTGCGAGTTGTTATCTTTGCGAGGGCCATGGAAAGTTCGCTAATGGCACGCCTTGAATTCTAAGGATTTGAACAAAATTAATTAAGCGAGGGCCATGCAATAGTGATTTTTGTTTGGCACGGCACACCTCAAATTATTTCAAAAAAATCATACTCAACTAAAGCAAACTACAAATGTTTGAGAATTATTTTCTAGACTACTTTGATATTATTGAGAGGCTTAAGAGAATTATGACTATTCTACTTAGAGTTGAGCCCATCATTTATCAAGGGTTTTCAGGCCTGGAGACAGGCCCAACATTCATCCAAAGTCAAAGATCATGTAGGAAGAAACGTACCCCTCTCGAATTAAAGTGGTCTAACTATTAAGGCCCAAGATGAGCCCAACTACATGCTGGAAGCACAAAGCTACAGACATCGAACCTACAACTAAAGGAAAAATGCATATAGCCACTCAGTCATATTTAAGCATACATTATTATAACAATAGAATGGCTTTGCAATCGTTCATCGATGTAAAATGTAACATGTCATGCGTTAAACTCTTACCCATAATTGCAATTTTAAACCACAGTTACACCTTTGACCCTTTGGACATTTAAATTTACATGTAAGCATGGATATTACTAAGATAAAATGCTCCAGAAAACAACGAACTAAATGCCAAATTCATGCATAAATGGACCTGGGTGTGCAATGCACAAATCGATTTCAGTTTAGGCTTGAAAGCCCAAATAGATCCAAGCTCAAATTCAGAGGATCAGACTCGAAATTGAGTCTTGACCAAAAGCGATTATGCCCTATTCAACATGCTGATTTCTTCATAATCACTCTTGCTTACATGTTCAATATTAGCCACAGCCACTTAACAATTAACAATAGACTTCATAACCATAACAAAAATCTAAAACCAACTGACCCTTTTATCAGTAACAGACCTAGCTAATCGAATAATGGAGATGATAATACTCAACATAAACTCAAAATCCTTAAACGTAACTTCTCATTGAACATGCTGAACTAGAGAAACAAATATAACAAATTGACAAACAAACAGAACATCTAACAAAAGAGAATATGCTCTTCATTTATCTTCATCAAAGCACTTCATGACCTACTTGTACATGCTTAGAATCATAGGGGTGTACCTGGGAATGAAAACAAACACAAGGAAAAGTGAGGAAGCAGCAGTATCCAAGGCAGAAATCAGCAATAAAACCCACCAAGTTCCAATAACTCAGCCCAGGAAATCAACTCAAAGAACACCCAAGAATGATTCACCCTCAACCAGTTGAATCCAAAAAAAAAAAAAACGTTAACTAACAACCGACACACTCAACTTACACTTTTTAGTTAATAATCATAGTAGGAACGAATCTTTACTAGAA
>NW_017702486.1:0-1663 GCF_001879085.1 Nicotiana attenuata | reverse complement strand
AGTGCTCATCTGAGTGAATCAGTAATGATAGCAATGAGATTTGTGCCGGGGTCTTTCTCAACTGTTCTACAATGGAATAATCTTGTGCCTTCATCTTCTTCAAGAATTCTTCTGCCTCTTCTTCAGTTACGGCTTTGTTTACTGATATTGGATTATCTTTGGTAATTTTAGCTTTTCTCAGCTCGTCAGGAGCAAAGCATCTTCCTGAGCGAGTCAGCCCATGGGTTTCACAAACTTCTTCCTTAACTTCCTTCCCCTTATACGTCACTGTCACTCGGCCCTAATTCCATGGGACGGCCTTTTCACTGATTACTGGTAACTGAGTCGCTGGCTTGATGATAACTGGCTCTGTGCGAGCCCCTTTTACAAGCACAATAGGCTTGACAGCTGCCCCCAACACTACCACTTTAGCTGGTTCTTGTTCTACTTCAACACTGCTCAAAAGCTCCTTCTTTACCACCACAACTGGTTTGCCAACTGTCTCTTCTACCTTGATCGATGCTCTCCCCCTTGTTAGTTTCTCATGTGATCTATCCTCACTAGCCTTGATCATCATTACAGTTTGTGAAGGCTTCTTATGTTCTCCCTTTTGTACTAGCTCAATCATATAGGTCTCGTGATGGGTTGTCAATGGATTCTGAGTGATGTTAGGCGTCTCTGGGGTTTGTACTTCAATTCGGCGGGTGTCAATGAGCTCCTGGATGGCCGTTTTCAAGTGCCAGCATTTTTCTGTGTCATGTCCCGGAGCACCTGAGCAATACTCGCAACTTACAGAGTGGTCCAGATTCCTTGGGGGAGGGTTTGGCAATTTGGATTCAATCGGACTCAACATGCCCAACTGTCTCAATCTGTGGTATAAGCTAGTGTAAGACTCACCCAATGGAGTGAAAGTCTTCTTCTTTTGCAGCCTATCATTCTTAAATGCAGGGTTAGGTCGAAAACCGGTTCCAGTGGGATTTCTATTGGTTCTTGGGGGTGGGTAGGTGCTTTGAGCTGGATAAGTATTTTATGGGGTGGGTGCACGCCATTGTGCATGGGTAGGAGGTTGGGGGTATGTTTGGGCATGGTGGACAGAGAAATTGGGGACAGGAGGTGGGTAGTAGTGTTGCGGTGGGCCACATGGGGTGTGTGGGTAGGTTTGGGGGTGAGGGCGAGGTTGGTGATAATATGGTGATTGACCTCTGGACCAAGCTCTTGATTCCACTACTGCAACATCTTTTTTTTTCTTTCCCAATACCCCTCCAGTGCCGCTCTGAATAGCCTGGGTAGTTGCCTTGATCGCTGAATAGCTCATAATCTTGTTAGACTTGAGACCCTCTTCCACCATACTTCCCATTTTCACGACCTCGTTGAATGTTTTTCCCACTGCTGACACCAGGTGACCATAATAGGTGGGTTCCAAAGCCTGTAGGAAATAATCAACCATCTCGCTCTCTTTCATTGGAGGATCGACTCTTGCCGCCTGCTCTCTCCATCGGAAACCGTATTCTCTGAAGCTTTCTCCGGGCTTTTTCTCAATTTTAGTCAGTGACAGACAGTCCGGGACAATTTCGAGATTGTACTGGAAATGACATGCAAATGCTTGGGCCAGATCGTCCCAAGTGTACCATCGAGCGTGATCCTGTCGTGTGTACCACTCCAGGGCTGCTCCACTTAGAATTTG
>NW_017702485.1:0-1663 GCF_001879085.1 Nicotiana attenuata | reverse complement strand
AGGAGCCGGTAGCTATTCTAGACCGGCAGGTTCGTCAGTTGAGATCCAAGAGTTTCCCTTCTGTTCGTGTTCAATGGAGAGGTCAGCCTCCTGAGGCATCAACCTGGGATTCCGAGTCTGATATGCGGAGCCGTTATCCCCATCTATTCCCCGACTCAGGTACTTCTTTCTTTTGTCCGTTCGAGGACGAACGGTTGTTTTAGAGGTGGAGAATGTGACGACCCAAAGGGTCATCACCTGTTTTCTTACTCATTCCGTGCTTCCGAGGCCTTGAAAACCTCATTTGTAGTTGCCTCGATTTGCGTGCACAGTCCGGGCGCGTAGCCGGAAAGCTTAAATATGAAATTCTGTGATAAATGCTAAAATTTGATATTAAAATGAGTAAATTTGACTCCGATCAACATTTTGGGTAAACGGACCCGGACCCGTGATTTGACGGTCCCGGAGGGTCCGTAGGAAAATATGGGACTTGGGCGTATGCCCGGAATCGAATTCTGAGGTCCCAAGCCCGAGAAATAAATTTTTGAGTAAAATTGTTTTCTGAAAATATTTAAGGAAATTGGAAATGAAATTTGATTAGAACATGTAGGTATCGGGCCCGCATTTTGGTTCCGACGCCCGGTACAGGTCTTATATGTGGTTTAAGATATTTCTGTGAAGTTTGGTTGAAATTGGGCGTCGTTTGACGTGTTTCGGACTTAAAATTCTAAATTTGAAAGTTAATGAAGTTTGAGGAAAAATTAGTAATTTTGAGGTTTGATTCGTTGTTTTTGATGTTATTTTGGCGTTTTGATGGCCCGGTTAAGTTCGTAGGATGTTGTTGAGTTAGTGCATATGTGTGGTTAGGAGCCCCGAGGGCTCGGGAGTGTTTCGGAGGTGTTTCGGGTGTGGTTTCAAACTTAGGAAAATTGCAGGTTTTTGCTTCAGTTGTTGCAGGCCCCATTTGTTCTTCGCGTTCGCGACGCCTCTCCCGCGTTCGCGAAGCTTTAAGTTTTTCCTTCATCGCGTTCGCATCCATTCCCTCGCGATCGCTGTCACACCTCCTTTTTCTTACGCCCGTAGAAGAGGGTATAATAAAGGGAGTTATTTCTAACTTGAAGTGACAATCGGAACGGGATTTATTATTAAATTCTTAGAGTCGCCATTTAGGAAATTAATGGTGTCCCAAGTCACCGGTTAAATCCCGACCCGAGGAGATTATGACTCTGTTATCAGTCCGCGAACCAGAAATCCAGGTAAGGAATTCTGTTAACCCGGGAGAAGGTGTTAGGCATTCCCGGGTTCCGTGGTTCTAGCACGGTCGCTCAACTGTTGTATTTGATTTATCTGATTTCAAAATATGTTCCAATTTATGCTTTTATTAGTAAACCGCTTTTATTTTATGTTTAATAAGAATTGCAACGTCGTAAAAATGCGTTTCGAACCACGTCGCACCAGTGCACCCGTGATTGTTAACACATTTCGACTTCGTTGAGATTTGGATTTGGGTCACATAAATGTGCACCCGTATTTAGGAAGGTAAATTTATTAAAATACGTGCCTAAAGCAACTACGCGTTTATTAACTGTGTGGGGAACCATGAAATTCGCTAAATGGCACATCCCGAGGTCTAAATATTTTGATATAAGCAATTAATGAGGGCCCCGCCATTTGTGTGTTTATT
>NW_017702484.1:0-1663 GCF_001879085.1 Nicotiana attenuata | reverse complement strand
ATATTTATATGACCTAGGGTTGATGGGGGGCGGAATTCTTCAATCCAACTTCGGATGGGAGAGCTGGAATCCGCGTCTGCCTTCGTGTCTAGACGCAGACTTTGACGCGGATCCGCGTTTGCCTTCGCGTCTAGACGCGGACTTTGACGCGGATCCAGCTTTTGAGATTCTTCCATTTCGCGAAGCGCTCCGTGCCTTTGCTTCGCTTCGCTATTTTGTGCCTTAAATTTTCTCCTTTTTCGCGCCCGACTTCGTGCCACGCATGAGAATAGACGAGCTCCCACTCCTTTAATTTTCTTCTTTTTGTGTCGAATTGTCATCTTTTGATCATTTATCATCCAAAATCGTTCCTACACATAAGAAACACATAATGAGTATATTTCACTTCGAAAATCATGCGACACACACAAGAATTAATATACAAATACACTCAAAAATATGCACTTTTCATCATTTATCAACACCCCACACTTAGACTCTTGCTCGTCCTCGAGCAATTGGACAATCTAATGAACCCCCAACTACGTACAAAGTTTAATCATAGAGAAACACCCTAACTTTTAACCACACACTATACCCTTGACTACAATCAATATCGGCACACAAGCATGAACACACAAAATTTCACATTCTTCCCGTTTAAGCATACCCAAGTAGAATATTTCAATTCAATAAATTCCAACAACCTATTCGTCACCGCCCAACCTCAACAATCGACTTGCAACCACTAAGCACCCTCAATTCATGCACTTACCCAACAAGAAAGTTTACAACATTACCAATCATTCATGAGATCATGTGCCCTCACCAACAAACGAAAGAATGAGTATAAATTGGTCCACACATTCAAATATACTTTTGAATATAATTTAAGGACATTACACAATTGAACAAAATTCACTCACTCTCACAAAGAATTCATATGCATCCCGTGGTCGTACCATAAACTTGCCCGCAGTGTATATCTCCACTAATTTAAGCTAGCCAAATCTAGGATCAATTAGGACTTTTAGGTTGTAATGTAGGCTAAGGGACGGTAGGATATATACAGAAATAGTGACTCACCCTCCTAAGCACTTTAATACACTACATTTACAATTCAAGCTCATATTCTCTCAACCACCTACTTGCCACTATACAACATAGCCCTCTTTTTTAAATTAAGTCACTTCTCTATTTTTCACTAGCACAAATCAATAAGAATTGGAGGTGTTTATTTTTCTATATACTTTCACTATCATTTTTCTTTTCTTTTCTCCACACACTCCATACAATAAAGTTCATCGGCTAATGACCTTTAATTTCAACTTTAGTGCACCAATGGGCTCTTTCATGGTTCCACTCAAAAGCTACTCCCCACTCTAACCTTACTTCTTTTAGCGACTAAGTGTCTTAGGAGGTATAGGTTCAATCAATATCAAATTAAGAACAAAATGGGGGTATGGCTTGTAATGTGGGTGCCAAAAGAAAGGTCTATAGGCTCAAAGGGGCTAGCAACGGAAAATTTTATTTTTATGTGACAAGCACATCCATGATCAAGAAAGAAAATGCCTACGTCATCTCCTAGATTAGCACAACTTACAATTTCGCTTCAATTAACACACGAGGCAAGTTCTAGACTACACAGGATAGCATAGAAAATCACGAATCCTTCCACACACGT
>NW_017702482.1:0-1664 GCF_001879085.1 Nicotiana attenuata | reverse complement strand
GCTCTTGACCTATAAGTGAGCATCCTTGAACACCGTTGGCCAGAAAAATCCGGCCTCTAGCACCTTAGCTGCCGTACTGATTCCTCCAAAGTGACCTCCATACGCCGAAGCGTGACAAGCCTGCAAGACAGAAGATTGTTCGATCTCGGGGACGCACCTCCGGATCATGTTATCAAGGCATATTCTAAACAAGTAGGGCTCATCCCAGTAATACCATTGGCTTTCGCGAAAGAATCTCTTCCTCTGGACCGATGACAGGTCGTGAGGAACAATACCACTGGCCAGGTAATTAGCATAGTCTGCATACCAAGGCGCTTCCTGATGAGTGGTAACGAGCAGCTGCTCATCTGGAAAGGTTTCCAGAATTTCCTCCACTTCTACTACATTTTCAGCTCCCTCAAGTCGTGATAGGTGATCAGCGACTTGATTTTCAGTGCCCTTGCGGTCACGAATTTCAAGGTCGAACTCTTGCAGTAGCAACACCCAACGAATCAGGCGTGGCTTAGAGTCCTTCTTTTCTATTAAGTATCTAAGAGCTGCATGGTCAGAGTATACGATTACCTTGGATCCTATCAGATATGACCGAAACTTGTCAAAAGCAAATACCACAGCTAGCATCTCCTTCTCTGTCACTGTGTAGTTCAACTGGGCTCCACTCAGCGTCCTACTAGCATAGTAGATTGGGTGCATCAGTTTGTCCTTCCGCTGGCCCAGCACTGCCCCCACCGCGTAGTCACTAGCATCACACATTAATTCGAACGGTTGCTCCCAGTCGGGGGCAACGATTATGGGTGCTGTGACCAGCCTTTGCTTCAACTCCTCAAAAGCTACCCTGCAATCATCAGAAAATACAAAAGGGTGATCTTTCTCTAACAACTTACAGAGAGGGTTGGCGATTTTGGAGAAGTCCTTAATGAACCTCCGGTAGAATCCGGCATGTCCAAGAAAGCTTCTTATGGCTTTGACTGAAGTTGGCGGCGGCAGCTTTGCTATGACATCAACCTTTGCTCTATCAACCTCTATTCCTTTGCTTGACACCCGGTGCCCCAAGACTATGCCTTCTTGTACCATGAAATGGCACTTTTCCCAATTCAGAACCAAGTTAGTCTCGATGCACCGTTTCAGCACACGCGTCAAATTCACTAGGCAGTCCTCAAATGAGTTCCCCACCACTGAGAAGTCATCCATGAACACCTCCATTATATCTTCTACCATGTCAGTAAATATGGCCATCATGCACCGTTGGAATGTGGCGGGTGCATTGCATAGACCAAAGGGCATCCTCCTGAAGGCATAAATTCCGTACGGGCATGTGAATGAGGTCTTTTCTCTATCCTCAGGGGCAATGGAGATCTGATTGTACCCTGAGTACCCATCCAAGAAGCAAAAGTGTGACCTCCCTGCCAATCTATCCAGCATTTGATCAATGAAGGGAAGTGGGAAGTGGTCTTTCCTGGTGGCTAGATTCAACTTTCTATAATCCATGCAGATTCTCCAGCCTGTGACGGATCTTGTTGATATAAGTTCATTGTTGTCATTCTTTACCACCGTCATGCCACCCTTTTTAGGCACACATTGAACTGGGCTAACCCAGCTACTGTCAGAAATTGGGAAAATGATTCCCGCATCCAACCATTTTATCACTTCCTTCTTCACCATTTTCT
>NW_017702481.1:0-1664 GCF_001879085.1 Nicotiana attenuata | reverse complement strand
TTTTTTCATTTTCTTTCCTTAGCTTTGATTCGTTTACCTAAACTCGTTGTTTGCAGTTATATTTACATTATGGAATTGATTTGATTAGATTTGGGCCACTCGGAATTGGATACTCGTGGCAAGAGCGTGATTTCGGATTGATTGAGCTTGGTTCGAGGTAAGTGGCTTGCCTAACCTTGTGTGGGGGAACTCCCCTTAGGATTTTTCTACTGTTGTTATATGAATGTCGTGTACGTGAGGTGACGAGTGCATACACGTGCTAATTGTTGAAAACCCCGTTTTCATTAAGTAAATATCTGTGTTTTCTTTTAATTGAGCAATACTTGTATTTGAAGTTTCCTGTTAGGCTTAGGAAAGCATGCTTATGTGACTTAAGTGTCTTATCTGCTTTAATTGCTTACTTGGATTCTGTGTAGCATGTTTAGAGTAGAATTTTCCTGTTTTCTTGATACGAACTTGGATAGAACTGTAGATTTCTTTCTTGAGACCGTTTTGTGTTTACTTTGGGACAACGGGTCGGTATTCCCGGAGATCCCCTTGCACATTTATATTTGGGACTACAGGACGGTATCCCGGGAGATGCCCCTGCATGTTTACTTTGGGACTACGGATCGGTATTCCGGGAGATCCCCCTGCACATTTATATTTGGGACTACGGGACGATATCCCGGGAGATCCCCCTGTACTGGCTATTTACTTTTGGACTACGGGACGGTATCCCGGGAGATCCTTTGCACATTTACGTTTGGGACTACGGGACGATATCCTGGGAGATCCCCTGCTACTATCTCTGCTTACTGAGTTATTTCCTTTCTGAGATTTCATCTTTATTTGACTGTTAGTGTCTTTAATTATACTGTCATGTTTTATACTATTTTACCTTGTTATATATATAACCAGTAGGGCCCTGACTTTCCTCGTCACTACTCGACCGAGGTTAGGCTTGACACTTACTGGGTACCGCCGTGGTGTACTCATGCCCTTTCCTGCACATGTTTTTCGTGTGCAAATCCAGGTTCTTTTACTCAGCCATACTATTCGTGAGGCGAGGCGAGGCGACCCGGAGACTTCGAGGGATATCTGCCGCGTCCGCAGACCTAGAAGTCCCTCTCTATTCTCCCTTTAGCTATGGACTTCTTGTATTTCCTTTTGCTTAGACTTCTAGAGTTAGAACACTATGTATTTTCATTAGCTTGTGGTTCATAACATTCCCGGTTTTTGGAGTGTTTTGTGTTCAGTTTGAGAGGGTGATATTGTATATGCAGAGCGGCATTTTAAACTTCTTTATTATGTTACCCATAAATTGTTAGTTTCGTATCTGTATTTCCTTTTTTCGCAAATTGTTAGGCTTACCTAGTCGTAGAGATTAGGTGCCGTCAAGATAATTCACGGAGGGAGAACTTGGGTCATGACAGTGATAATACAACCCATTATCTAAGGTAAATAAGAATTAATGCACTTTATAGTTCTGTTAAATATTACATCCTAGGAGAGGATCCCAAATCTTTTTAGACATTTTTTAAAAGAAAATTCTATATAAAGTCTTAAACGTATATATAAAACATTATATATTTATATGTTGGTTTGGTTTGAATTTTTTTACTCAACACCAAACAAATTCAAACGAAACCTCTTCGAGTTTTTCAATCGATTTGGTTTGACTT
>NW_017702480.1:0-1664 GCF_001879085.1 Nicotiana attenuata | reverse complement strand
ATTTGAAGGTTTTTTAGAAGTTTGACCGAGAGTGGACTTTTTGATACCGGGGTCGGATTCCGATTCTGAAAGTTGGAGTAGGTCCGTAATGTCAAATACGACTTGTGTGCAAAATTTAAGGTCAATCGGACGTGATTTGATAGGTTTAAGGATCGAAAGTAGAAGTTTGAAATTTTAAAGTTCATCATGTTTGATTTGGAGTGTGATTCGTGATTCTAGCGTTGTTTGATGCGATTTGAAGCCTTGGCCAAGTCCGTATTATGTTTTAGTCTTGTGCGGGTGGTTGGTTTGGAGCCCCGGGGGCTCGGGTGAGTTTCGGAGTAGCTTCGGAGCATTTTGCTAAGAAATGGGATTGCTGGTACTGGTATGATCGCAATTGCGATGTTTTGGTCGCAAATGCGGTCATCGCATTGCAAGGTGCTGTTCGCATTTGCGAACCGGGGCGGCTGAGGGGATGGTTCGCATTTGGAACATCAAAGGGTTGTGTCAAGCTATTAATTTTGGGACTTAGACCATTTAGCTCATTTTCTTTTATCTCTTGGGCAATTTTGGAGCTTTCAAAGAGGGGATTTCAACCTAGCATTGTGAGGTAAGTTATTTCTACTCAATGTGAGTTTAATACTTGAGTTTTGGATAGATTAACACACAAAAATCAGTAAAAATCATAGGATTTGAGTAAAACCTAGGGTTTTGATAAAAACAAGATTTAACCACGAAATTTATTATGGAATGAAGTAGAAATTATATATTATTGATCCTTAGGTTATGGGTAACAACTTTCTTCAAAAATTTTCGGAATCCGGGCACGTGGGCCCAGGGATGAATTTTAGGAACCTTGCATTTAGGGTAGGAAAATTGGTTTAATAATTAGAATATGAATTTTTGAGCATATATTGACTAGTTCTTATCCCATTTGAATAGTTTTGGGTCGTTCGGCTCCAATTTGGAGGTTTGAGTGCGTTCTTGAATTGGGATATAGGCTTCGGAGCGAGGTGAGTCTCCTTTCTAACATTGTAAGAGGGAATTGTCCCCATAGGTGAATTAATTGAATATGTGCTGCTATTTGTAGGGGCTATGTACGCACGAGGTGACGAGAGTCCGTGCGTAGCTACTATTATGCTTAAGTCCGGGTAGTCTAGGACCCAAAAGCATGCTTTACTTGCAATATTTGAAATCTCGTTGTCAATTTAAAAGTGCTTAAAACATATCGAATGTGTAAATGAATATCTAAAAGACTAGTCATTGTTTCCTTGATTTTTAAAAGCGAAACTTGCCTTTTACTTGGATAATTGCTCCTTGATGAACTCTTGATTGGTTGTTTGAATGAATTTATATATTGTGGCGGCGCCCGAACGCCTTGATAGATTAAATAGATGCATCTATGGTTCGCGCTATTCGACCCTCTGGCAGTGCACTTAAATATTGTTGGATCGGGCCGCACGACCTCGGCATGATTTGCGCATGCTTGTATTGCTTGCCTTGAAATTTATTGAAGTTGATATTGTTTATTTCCGGCTTGAGAATATATGTATAAATGATGAAAAAGAATTTGGAAATTTCCTATAAAAGAAGAATTGTTACTTGCTTCATTTTATTGAATTACAATCATGTTTATAAAAACTCCTCGACTTATTATATTATTGACGTATCATTATTGAACCACT
>NW_017702479.1:0-1665 GCF_001879085.1 Nicotiana attenuata | reverse complement strand
TTCTTGAATACCCACCTGGTTCTAATAATGGTTCGATCTGAGGGTCTAGGTACTAGGTGTCATACGTTGTTCCTTTCGAACTGATGCAACTCATCTTGCATGGCTATGATCCAGTCTGCATCTTTTAAGGCTTCCTTAGTGTTTTTGGGTTCTATTTGGGAGAGGAATGCTGAGAAGGCAAGTGAATTTCTGGTTTTTGATCTGGTTTGGACTCCTGAATCCAGATGAGTAATTATGTTGTTAAGAGGATGTGAGCTTTTGTGTTTCCAGTTGGGCACTTGGGCTTCATTTGTAGAGGAATTGGGTAACCCTTACTGGTTCCTTTGCATTCTTCTTTCAGCTACCTGTGGAGTACTTTGAACTACATCAACCACTCTTTCTTCAGCTTCGGTGGTTGTAATTGTGGTACCTGGTTCCTCTCCGACTGATGAGGAAGAGACTACATTGTCTTCAATTGGCTCCTTCACTTGACTCATCATGTCTGCCTTTCCATTTGCCATATCAATGACTTCACCTGGAACCAGCATAGGCACTCCATCTTGATCATCCATGCTTTTCTCCCAGGAGAGATAGGATTCGTCAAAGATTACGTGTATACTTTCCTCAACGCACTGAGTCCGCTTGTTGTAAACCTTGTAGGCTTTACTTTGAGAAGAATAGCCCAGAAAGATCCTTTCATCACTCTTTGCATCAAATTTTCCAAGCTGATCCATTACATTGTTGAGAACATAACATTTGCACCCAAATGTTCTTAAGTGAGTCAACTTGGGCTTCCTTCCATTCAGCAACTCATTGGGAGTTTTGTTAAAGAGAGATCTGATCATGCACCTGGTCACCAAGTAGCAGGCAGTGTTGACAGCTTCAACCCAGAAGTTCATAGCAATCCCACTATCAATCAACATTGTTCTTGCCATTTCTTCAAGAATTCTATTCTTTATGGGTGATGCCATTCTCGTTGCAGAATTCATCAAACTTAGCATTGTCAAATTCTATTCCATGATCTGATCTTATGCATGCTACTTTTGACTCCATCTTCACTTGAATTTTCTTCACAAGGCTACAAGAACTTCAAAGTTCTCATCTTTTGTTCTAAGAAAAACAGTCCAAGTGAATCTGGAATAATCATCTACTATCACAAAAATGTATCTTCTTCCTCCCCTGCTTTGCACTCTTATAGGGCCACATAGATCCATATGAAGGAGATCAAGTGGTTTTGAGGTACTGACATCCTTCTTTGGCTTGAATGAGGATTTCACATGTCTCTGGCGCAGGCATCACAAACTTTGTGCTCTTTGAACTTTGACTTGGGCAGACCACGAACCAGGTTCTTCTGAACCAGTTTATTCGGTAGAGAGAAGCTTGCATGCCCCAGTCTTCTGTGCCACAGTTCAGCATCATCATCAACTGCTTTCAAGCAACTCAGATCACCACTTTGTAGGGACTCAAAATCATCAACATAGATATTCTTGTATCTTTTGGCCACAAGTACCACTTCACCAGTTACTAGATTAGTAACTGCGCACATCTTTGACAAGAACTCCACCTTGTTTCCTTTATCACATATTTGAGAAACACTCAAGAGACTGTACTTGAGGCCATTGACATAGTACACATTCTCAATAGAGTGAGTGAGTGATTTCCCAATCTTTCCAACTCCAAGAACTG
>NW_017702478.1:0-1665 GCF_001879085.1 Nicotiana attenuata | reverse complement strand
TTGGACGGAGCTTTCGATTGCGTTCTGGGGCAACATGATGAAATAGGAAGGAAGGAACAGGCCATCTATTATCTCAGCACGAAGTTCACTCCATATGAAGCCCGGTATTCTCTTTTGGAGCGCACCTGTTGTGCTTTGACTTGGGTCGCTCAAAAGCTAAGGCATTACTTCTGTGCCTATACTACGTTCCTCATATCAAGGATGGATCCTTTAAAGTACATCTTTCAGAAGCCCATGCCCACTAGCAAGCTAGCCAAGTGGCAAATCCTGTTGAGTGAGTTCGACATTGTCTACGTAACTCAGAAAGCGGTCAAGGGACAGGCCCTGGCGGATCACCTCGCTGAGAATCCCATGGATGGATAATACGAACCCCTAAAAATGTATTTTCCTGATGAAGAGGTATCATTCGTAGGAGAAGATATTGCAGAGTCTTATGATGGTTGGAGAATGTTCTTCGATGGAGCAGCAAACTTCAAAGGAGTTGGCTAGGAGCAGTCTTGGTATCAGAAACCGGTTAGCATTATCCAGTGTCAGCCAAGCTCAGGTTTCCCTGCACCAACAACATGGCAGAATACGAAGCCTGCATCTTAGGGCTCAAGATGGTCATTGACATGAACATTCAAGAGCTGCTAATAATTGGAGATTCAGATTTACTCATACATCAGGTACGAGAGGAATGGGCAACCAAGAACTCCAAGATACTCCCGTATCTGCATCATGTACAGGAGTTGAGAAAGAGGTTCACAAAGATAGAATTCTGACATGTTCCCAGAATCCAGAATAAATTTGCCGAAGCATTGGCTACCCTATCATCTTTGATACAACATCCCGATAAGAATTTCATTGACCCCATACCGGTAAAAATTCATAATCAGCCAGCTTACTGTGCCCATGTTGAAGATGAGGTAGACGGAAAACCTTGGTTCCATGATATCAAGGAATATTTGGCAAAAGGAGAGTACCCAGAGCTTGCCAATCATACCCAGAAGCGCACACTTCGGAGGTTGTCTAACAATTTCTTTCACAGCGGAGGAATCCTGTATAGGAGGACTCCGGATTTGGAATTATTAAGGTGTGTCGATGCAAAGGAAGCATCCAAGCTGCTAGAGGAAATTCATGCTGGGACCTGCGGTCCACATATGAGTGGTTTTGTTTTAGCAAAGAAGATACTCCGGGCTGGTTACTTTTGGATGACTATGGAGACAGACTGCATCCAGTACATCCAGAAATGCCATCGCTGTCAGATTCATGCCGACATGATAAAGGTGCCGCCAAATGAGCTCAATATAACAAGCTCACCTTGGCCATTCGCCACCTGGAGAATGGATGTTATTGGTCAGATTGAGCCCACTGCTTCAAACGGACACAGGTTTATCCTAGTAGCCATTGATTATTTCACCAAGTGGGTCGAAGCAGCATCCTACAGGGCAGTGACTAAGAAAGTCATGGCAGACTTCGTCCGCGACCGTATTGTTTGTCGATTCGGTATCCCAGAGTCGATCATCACTGATAATGGCTCCAATCTCAATAGTGACCTAATGAAAAGCATGTGTGAAACCTTCAGAATTAGCCACAAGAATTCCACAGCCTACAGGCCTCAAATGAATGGAGCTGTGGAAGCCGCCAACAAGAATATCAAGAAGATATTGAGGAAAATGATAGAAA
>NW_017702477.1:0-1666 GCF_001879085.1 Nicotiana attenuata | reverse complement strand
ATATAAAAGAACCTTCGGAGGACCACTCGCCATATGCCTTGGCCCCGGAGACACAGAGTACGTATTAAGGGAAATCCACGAAGGGTCATGTGGCAACCATTCGGGCGCGGATGCGTTGGTCCGAAAAATAATTCGAGCTGGATACTACTGGGTCAACATGGAACAGGACGTAAGGGAATTTGTACGAAGATGCGACAGGTGTCAAAGGCATGCGCCATTCATCCATCAGCCTGCTGAGCTGCTGCATTCGGTCATCTCCCCATGGCCTTTCATGAAATGGGGAATGGACATAGTGGGCCCGCTTCCTCGAGCTCCAGGTAAGGCTCAATTTATTCTTTTGGTTACTGACTATTTCTCCAAATGGGTTGAAGCGCAGGCTTACGAAAAGGTTCGAGAGAAAGAAGTAATCGACTTCCTTTGGGACCACGTCGTGTGTCGGTTCGGGATGCCTTCCGAAATAGTATGTGACAATGGGAAACAGTTCGTTGGGAGCAAGGTATCAAAATTCTTCGAGGATAACAAGATCAAGAGGGTATTGTCAACCCTGTACCATCCCACCGGAAACGGGCAGGCTGAGTCGACCAACAAGACCATCGTTCAGAACCTAAAGAAAAGGTTACAAGACGCAAAAGGAAAATGGAGAGAAATGCTGCCCGAAATCCTATGGGCCTACCGGACAACCGAAAGGACTAGTACCGGTGCCACTCCTTTCTCTTTGGTTTACGGAGCCGAGGCCTTGATCCCAGTCGAGGTGGGCGAACCCAGCGCTAGGTTCTGGTATGCAACCGAGGTTACCAACCAAGAAGCGATGCTCACCAGCTTGGATCTTTTAGACGAAAGGAGAGAGGCCGCACTAGTTAGGATGGCAGCTCAGAAACAAAAGATCGAGAGATATTATAACCGAAGGGCTCGTCTTCGACACTTCAATATAGGGGACTTGGTACTAAGAAAGGTCACCCTCAACACTCGAGACCCTAACGAAGGGAAATTAGGACCGAACTGGGAAGGCCCTTACACCATTTTGAAGGTAACCGGAAAGGGTTCGTACAAGTTAGGAACGATGGATGGGAAAGAACTACCCAATAACTGGAATATAGGCCACTTGAAGAGATACTACTGCTAAAGGTAAGTCTTCTTTCTTCTTCGCTTCCATAAATTTTTTGAGACTTGTCCGATCCTAACCCGTGCAGGTCGATGATCGGTCGCTAAGACAAGTTCGGACATCGGAGAGACTGAAAGCACGAGCTGCACTCTTTTTTCCTTCGACCGTTTTTGTCCCAACTCGGGTTTTTCGGCAAGGTTTTTAACGAGGCAGCAAGAACATCGTGCTACTACAAAGGTATCTAAGGGTAAATCATTGTATACTAGATCACCCTCCGAAGAAGGCGAAGGTCAATAAGAATAAATGTAAGGGTCAAACGGCCAAAGCGAGCCGTGCCCAACTAGCCTGACCTAATCCGCCCGGATCAGTATGATGTATTGACTATTACTGCAATAGCAAAGACTATCTGATGCATATTCACATCATAACCTAAAGATTTTGTTCGACTCTTCGGTATGCTTTCAAGTCCGATCTCATAAGACCTCCTCGAGGCATATTCGATCTCATAAGACCTCCTCGAGGCATATTCGATCTCATAAGACCTCCTCGAGGCATATTCGATCT
>NW_017702476.1:0-1666 GCF_001879085.1 Nicotiana attenuata | reverse complement strand
CACCCAGTTCCCCATCTACTACGTAAGTAGGACACTAGGGGAAGCGGAAACGAAGTATCCTCACCTAGAAAAATTGGCATTAGCCCTAATTAGTGCCTCAAGAAAATTGAAGCCATACTTCCAAAGTCACCCCATACATGTTGTAACTACATACCCATTAAGAAATGTCATGCATAAGCCCGAATTGTCCGGCCGGCTGGCCAAGTGGGCCATAGAGGTTAGCGAGTACGATATCCAATATCGACCTTGAACCTCGATTAAGTCGCAAGTATTGGCTGATTTTATCGCCGACTTCACTCCGACCTTTATTCCCCTGGCCGAAAAAGAGCTCCTGCTGAGCTCGGGAACTCCGTCCGGAGTATGGACATTGTTCACGGACGGAGCTTCGAACGTAAAGGGGTCGGGATTGGGGATCATACTAAAACCTCCTACCGGGGACGTCATTAGGCAGTCTATACGGACGAGGAGGTTGACTAACAATGAAGCCGAGTATGAGGCTATGATTGCAGGTTTAGAATTAGCCAGGAGCCTCGGCGCCGAAGTGATCGAAGCCAAGTGCGATTCTCTTCTTGTGGTAAATCAGACGAACAAAACGTTCGAGGCCAGGGAGAGCCGGATGCAAAGGTATGTCGACAAACTCCAAAACACCTTGCACAAATTCAAAGAATGGACTCTCCAACACGTACCCCGAGATCAAAACAGCGAGGCCGATGCCCTCGCCAATCTGAGCTCGACAGTCGAGGACGACGAGCTCGAGTCCGAAAAGGTGGTACAGCTAATGAGGTCGGTCGTAGAAGAAGGGCACGCCGAGGTCAACTCAACTAGCCTTACTTGGGACTGGAGAAACAGGTATGTGGACTATCTAAAAACAGGAAAACTCCCAGGACCCCAAAGAATCAAGGGCATTGAGAACAAAAGCGGCCCGTTTTTGTTTGGCCGAGGACGGAGTCTTAATGTAAAAAGAACCTTCGGAGGACCACTCGCCATATGCCTTGGCCCCGGAGCACAGAGTACGTATTAAGGGAAATCCACGAAGGGTCATGTGGCAACCATTCGGGCGCGGATGCGTTGGTCCGAAAAATAATTCGAGCTGGATACTACTGGGTCAACATGGAACAGGATGCAAGGGAATTTGTACGAAGATGTGACAGGTGTCAAAGGCATGCGCCATTCATCCATCAGCCTGCTGAGCTGCTGCATTCGGTCATCTCCCCATGGCCTTTCATGAAATGGGGAATGGACATAGTGGGCCCGCTTCCTCGAGCTCCAGGTAAGGCTCAATTTATTCTTTTGGTTACTGACTATTTCTCCAAATGGGTTGAAGCGCAGGCTTACGAAAAGGTTCGAGAGAAAGAAGTAATCGACTTCCTTTGGGACCACGTCGTGTGTCGGTTCGGGATGCCTTCCGAAATAGTATGTGACAATGGGAAACAGTTCGTTGGGAGCAAGGTATCAAAATTCTTCGAGGATAACAAGATCAAGAGGGTATTGTCAACCCCGTACCATCCCACCGGAAACGGGCAGGCTGAGTCGACCAACAAGACCATCGTTCAGAACCTAAAGAAAAGGTTACAAGACGCAAAAGGAAAATGGAGAGAAATGCTGCCCGAAATCCTATGGGCCTACCGGACAACCGAAAGGACTAGTACCGGTGCCACTCCTTTCT
>NW_017702475.1:0-1667 GCF_001879085.1 Nicotiana attenuata | reverse complement strand
GTTAAGCTTTTTACCTTTTGCCAACATTAGGGCTCCAATCCCTGAGTTGCGCCTTTTAGACATAGGGCCTCCATTCCCTAGTCGCCTTTTGCCACTCCAAAAAAAAGGATAAGTTCAGACTTTTGTCACAAATAACTCACGAAATTTTCCTAGTGAAAACTGGGACAGAAAAATTTCGTTCGTTTGTTTGTTTTGATGTCCGGACAGGTTTTACCTCAAAGCACAGGATTCGAGACGACCGAAAGAATGAGTCTCAATCCAGAATAAAAAAAAAGAACAAAAGAACAAAAAAAAAGAAGTGAACTCAAAGTGTTTGAAATGGAGAAGGATGCGGACTGCTCAAAATTTGATTGAAGTCACAAGCTTTGCATGTCCCGCTTTGATCCAATGCTGAAGAAAGAACAAGCACCTACAGCTTGCGAGCATCAAGATTCAGATCAGGGTCCACAGCAAAATCAGCTAAGACTCAAGATCAAGCTTCAAGAGATTTATAGATAGGAATCTTGTAACTCATGGTTCGGTCAGACTCTTTTCAAAAAAATGCTTCTCATGGAGTGCCAAGCGGGCAAAAGTCCCTCATAATTGCTCATTTATCTTTGCCCGAAAACCCTTCGTGTCTCCGAGCAAAGAGGGGCAGCTGTGAGCACGTGATTTTTGCTCCACATGATTTACTCCTACAGAATTCTTAAAATTAGGATTTTTCCTTTTTATTATTTGATTTTTAGGAATTAATTGCATAATTTTCGTGTTTATTTGCATTTTTCTGTGTGCATTTTTAATTTAACATAATTCATAAAAAATACAAAAAAATACGCATTGCATTTGCATTTAGGATTTAACTTTACATTTTAGATCAATTAGTAGTTAGGATTTTAACAAAAATACTAAAATCACAAAAAAATTAATTTGTTTTGCTTGATTTAAATTTTAGCTTGGAATTTTATTAGTTTTCTCTAAATTGGTATTTTATTAATAGTTTTGATTATAGCTAGGTAGGTTAGTTTAATTTTAATTTTAGTTTTGTTTTAATTTTTGTAAAAGAGTAAAAACAAGAAATTAAAAAGAATGTAAGCGTTTAAAGGAAAATTGGGCCAGTCTTTGATTTGTGATGCCCAGCCCAAGCCAAAAAAACCCAAAAAACCCGTTCAATTCGCCCCATACCCGACCCAAATTCCGGTCCAGCACCCCAGTTACCCCAAACGACGTCGTTTCTTTCCCCAATTAATCCTAGCCGTCTAGGTTGTTTAATCTAACGGACGAGAAGCCTAGATCCATTCATATATTACTGTCCTAACGACCCCCCCACCCCCACCCCCTCATCTCTCTTCTCTGATTAAACCCTAGAGACCGCCTGTCCCCGCCCTGAGCCGTCGTCTGCCGCCGTCGGAAATCGCCCACGGCGGCGGCGAGTCTCCAAAATCACCCAAATTCACACCAAAGCACCCTCTCCCCTTCCCCATCATGAATCCACTATCATATTCCCTCAAATCCCACCCAAATCCCTCAAAACCTCAAAACCCTAGCGCCGCCATGGATTCCTCCGCCGTGTCCGGCGGCGCCACCACCCAATCTCTGCCAAATTTACACCATAGGTTCTCCTCCACCTCCACATCACTAATCCGCACCCCTTTTCCCTCAAATATTAGCCAAAGTTCTCGAATCTTAAT
>NW_017702474.1:0-1667 GCF_001879085.1 Nicotiana attenuata | reverse complement strand
TTTGAAGGGAGAGGACATACTTTTGACATAATTGAGACCTAAGGAGGCTAAGGAGACCGGAGATTCGACCTAAGGAGTCAAGAACACAATAGGAGCAAGACGCGGAATTCTTCAACGAGTTTTTCCTTCTTCTTCCTATTTTTTTCATTGTTGGTTATGATTTTTAGTATTGTAGTTTTACATACTATTATGAATAGCTAATTCGTTTTCTAGGGTTTTGATGGAACCTTTTGGGGATGAATTGGTTGTTATATTAATATAGTTTTGAGTTAGTTGTTAATCTCTATTTGTTCAACTACGTTTTGATTTTGGTTAATTGAAAGGATCCTCAATTAGCCGTTCGTATTTATTATGTATCTGCTTGAGAGAGAGTGCATATTTAGGTAGTTGTTTGAACAACATCACTCCCGGAGTATAGGCGAGAGTCATAACCGAGGGTTAGAGGTTGGATTAGAGATAACGATACCTCGGGTGCAATCTAAGTGAACTGTAATGTGAATCTAGCTAGCGTAGCTTGAGAGAGTGCGTCTAGTAAATTATCATAATTGCTTGAGAGAGATTTATGATAGCTGGAGAGTTCATGATTGATAGAGGCAACTAAGTCAAAGCTATAAGAAGCATACAACTAATGAAATCAACAATTGGGGAAATCATAACTCTAGACCTCCTTAATCTTAACTCCAATCCTTATCCTTGTTAATTGATAGTTTTACGACTTTCTAGATTTGTCAGTTAATTAGATAAAAATAAATATTATAATCTTTATAATTAGAAAATTGTTTGGACTTGTCTTCTTTGCGATATTGAACAATTATAGCGAAACCTTAGTTCTCTGTGGGATTCGACTCCGGACTTTTAGACCGGATTATATTTGCAGCGACTGCTTATCCTTTTTAGGACTAGAGTTGGGCGAGATCACTATTGATCTCCATACATATTATGAAGGAAACCACCCGTGGCAAAAATTTTAAAACGTTCCTAAGAGCGAGTTATGTGCACCAACTCAATCTTATTTGTGGAATGTGTGTGATGTGTGTGGTGGTAAAAATGGTCACCTTTGTGGTTGTGCTTATATTTCTTATTTTCCCCCAACCCCTTACTATGATGGTTCTACCTTTTCTTGTGAAGTTAATAGGAACAAATAACCTGGGAATGTGGACCTGAAGGAGATCAAGGGTATGCTAAAGTGCCTTCTGGAACAAAACAATGAGAAACAATTGCACATAGAAAGGCAAGAGGCAACTATTCGCAAGTTGGAGGCTCAATTGAGTCAAGTGGTTGGAGCTTTTAATGCACAACAAGCCAATATTGAGGATAGTAGCCAAGAAGAGCATGAATTTGAGGTGTTAATTGGGGAGGTCAGAGTAGAACATCAACAACCTAGCCAACTAGAATTTGAGGATGTCAATGTTGAAGAAGTGAGACTAGAGCCAGCCAAGGACTTTGAGGATAATCGATCTTCTGAAGACCTCGATAGTGATGTCGTCCCTGTGACGTAAGCGATCGAGGTGACAGAAACGTCCCGTCGGTACAGTTCTCCCAATCATTAATGTTTGTCAGCAGGTGGTCAGCTACTAGCGCCATCGAACTGTCGCCGTGTACCTATAAATACATGTTCTTATTTGAATCAAAAACTTTCTTCCGCCTTTAAATTCCTCTCTTCATCT
>NW_017702473.1:0-1667 GCF_001879085.1 Nicotiana attenuata | reverse complement strand
ATACCAAGAGGGGAAACCCTAGAAAGGGGGGCTTCTTCTGGGCCACGATTGAGAGAGAAAAAAGAGACAACGATACCCAAATTATGGGCAAGAGGAACACCATTGTAAGGCTCTGAACCTCTTCATGGAGAGGCAGACCAAACCAATATTATCAATAAAGGCTTCTAATGTTTCTCCCCCTAATCCTGAGTACTTATTTTCGTTTCTTTCATTTGGTCCAACGGATTATTACGGTTTGCTATGATTTTCCCGTGATTTATTCGTATTGTTTTATACTCATAAGATATGTAATAACTTTTGAGCAAACAATTTGGCACCGTCTGTGGGGATTTCCTAGCAAAATCGCGTAGTTCTTCCCTGGACCAAAAGGAAAGAAACGCCAAGCTCGAGGAGGAACTCGAAGATCTCAAATCAAGATCTAAGTCCTCTCTCTCTCTCGCCGATCTCAGATAGTACAAACAAGAAGAAGAAGCCCCCCCCCTTTCCTAAGGGAAGGTCTCTGTAAGGCGTACGAGCTCCGGTCAGAAACCGGCACGGAGATATCTCGAGCCGAGAGTCGCCTCAAGACAGCCTATATACCCTGGTTGGGAAGACAACGGATAAGCTGCTAAAAGTCTCGAATCCAAAACGAGTTTCAGCACTCAATACCCACAATATGGGACTCAGGCTATGTGCCTTCGTCATCAAGATCGACAAAGTTCAACAACAGTAGAACTGGGAATCAGGCTACGCGCCTTCGCCATTGAACTCAACCAAGTTCGACAACAGTTGAACTGGGACTCAGGCTATGTGCCTTCGTCATCAAAATTGACAAAGTTCAAAAATGGTCGAACTATGACTCAGGCCACGCGCCTTCGCCATCAAAATCGACCAAGTTCAACAACAGTTGAACTGGAACTCAGGCTATGTGCCTTCGTCATCAAAATTGACAAAGTTCAAATATGGTCGAACTATGACTCAGGCCACGCGCCTTCGCCATCAAAATCGACCAAGTTCAACAACAGTTGAACTGGAACTCAGGCTAAGCGCCTTCGTCATTATCTAGGCTACGCGCCTTCGCCAGTAAGTTTAACTACGGTTGAACCAAGACTCAGGCTAAGCGCCTTCATCATTAAATCAAGGCTATGCGCCCTCGCAAAGAAGTTCAACTACGGTTAAACCAAGACTCAGGCTATGCGCCTTCGCCATCAAAATCAACCAAGTTCAACAACAGTTGAACTGAGACTCAGGCCACGCGCCTTCGTCATCAACATCGACGAAGTTCAACAACAGTTGAACTGGGACTCAGGCTATGCGCCTTCTCCAGTAAGTTCAACTACGGTTGAACCATGACTCAGGCTATGTGCCTTCGTCATCAAAATTGACAAAGTTCAACAACAGTTGAACTGGGACTCAGGCTACGCGCCTTCGCCATCAAAATCAACCAAGTTCAACAACAGTTGAACTGGGACTCAGGCCACGCGCCTTCGCCATCAACATCGATGAAGTTCAACAACGGTTGAACTGAGTTGAACTGGGACTCAGGCTACACGCCTTAGCCATCAGAATCAACCAAGTTCAACAACAGTTGAACTGGGACTCAGGCTACGCGCCTTCGCCATCAAAATCAACCAAGTTCAACAACAGTTGAACTGGGACTCACGCAAACACCACAACAATGGGACTCA
>NW_017702472.1:0-1667 GCF_001879085.1 Nicotiana attenuata | reverse complement strand
GGACAAGTCAACTTACCTACTTTATACTTACCTAATTTGACTATTACTCAAAACCACCAAAAACAATCAAGAAAACAAAAAGACATCAAACAGTTAAGTTGTTACATATACATACATACATTGAAGTATTCCCATCCCACACTTAAAAGGAAGCCATGTCCCCATGGAATACAAAATAAAGAGCAGTGAGGTAAAGGAACTTCCCTGAAATATCACTCTTGATCGGAGACCGTGTCTGGGTTCAAATTGCAAGCGCGACCCAGAGCTCTCAGCCAGCCCAAGATTTTCTTCTCCGATTTCACCTGCTGGGCAGCCACCGCGTCAACACGTGTACCCAAGTCAGCGACCGAGGTACGCAATCCAGCCACCTCCTGCTCCAAAGCTGTGAACCGGGTAACCCGAGCAGCTCCAGATGGTGCTGCAGTCCCAGATGGTGCTGCAGCTGCTGCAATTTGCTCATGGGCCTATGGCTCGGCCCCCACATCCTCCTTCTCAGCCTCCGCATCCTCAGAGTCATCAGAATCACCACTAACATCACCACCTGCTGCCACCAACTCCTTACCAGTAGTGACCATGTCAGCTCGGAACTTGTGGTCTCTTGGCACTCTCCCATCTACATCCAGACTTTCCAGCACCCGAGCTGCCCGGCAAAGTTTAGTAACCAATGAAGGGAAGAAGAACCCATACCTTTTTATTTGACAACGGGTGAACATCTCCTCATGAATCACTTTGGCCACGTCAAAGTTGTGACCGTTAATGAAGCACCAAATCAGAGCCACTCGAGGGCCATTCACTTCCGTAGTGTTGGAAGACGGGATCAGGCGGTTGTTGATAATATACAACCAGCACTTCCCTTGAAAGGTTAGCGCCGCGGAGTGAAACTTCTGACTATACTTCATCCATATAACTTCCTTTCCGGGTACACAGATTGTTTCAAAGAACATCGCCCACTGCGTGTGTGACCTGCCATACCCCTCATAATAGTCATCATAAGGATCCACAGGAGGGGGCAACTGGTACATCGTCCGTATAGCCTCAACAGAGGCATCCACCGCCTTTCTGCGTATAGTGACTATGCCATTCACATGCTCTTTCACATTGGCGTAACACTCTCGGACAACCATCACATTCCCCTCTCCCGGCTCGTCAATGAAAGTTTGTAACCCCCGCCTTACCAGCTCAGTATACATGTGAGGGCAGCCCAGATGGACCGATCCTATATCAATGTCCCCTTCCGACATCGTCTTTTTAGGGGTCTTATCCGCAAAGCGGTCTTGAGCCTTGGCAGATACAAACCTGCTACTATCAAAGGGACGAGCAGGAGCTGACCCGCGCGCCCTGGACGATCCAGCTTGACTGCTAGAAGAGGCACCTGTGGTGCGGCATTTCCTAGATGGAGCCATAGTACCTGGAAAAACGGAATAACATTAGCATAACCCAAAACAAAATTGTGACGCAATGCGGTTACTCAGACTTCACACGCACAATTGGTCACAATTACACAATTACATTCAATGAGGCATTGACACAAACACCTTATGGGCATTATATACTCACACCCCATTTCAAACATGTTACAACCCCAATACCACCACAATGTCCCCAAAATCACCTACTAATTCAAGCTACAACTCCACCAATCTTACCACCCACAATCACTACAACCA
>NW_017702471.1:0-1667 GCF_001879085.1 Nicotiana attenuata | reverse complement strand
AGAGTCATCATGCTGACGCGCTTTTTCCTCGTGAAATCGGGTTTTGACGTGACAACTCTTTTAAGGAAGGTATTAAAAGAGAAGAGTCGCCACCTAATAATTTTCAAGGTGCGTTAGGGTACCTGTTTTCTAATGACTCTGGTTTAATTAGTTTGCATCACCAAAGATCGGGTAAGGGCTCAAGTTACCTCAAGGAGAAGGTGTTAGGTACTCCTCGAGGTCCACAACTGCGGGTCCCGGCCGAACTTATGTTATATGGGTTAGTCTATATGATCAAATAAACAAAGAGAGAACAAATTTAAGAATTTCATTATAAAAGGAGCTTGAACAAAGGGGTGCAACTATTTTTTGATTTTGGTAAGAAGAGAAAGAAAATGGGGGGTCCTAAGTTTTTTAGCCTAAAGGATCACCCTGTGCAACATAAATAATATTTCGAAACTCCCTCGAGATAGGGTGTTACTCATATTATTAAGCAGGCACATACTATCATCTCCTGCTACCCAATTACTATGTTAAAGTTGTTTACCTAAGAGCACTCTAATTCAATTCTAAATCGTACCCTATACGTGAATTACCCGTCCCACACCTATGGTCCAGGATGTTTTGGACCTCTATATGGATGGTTCTAGACCTTATATAGGTTGCTCAAAAATGCAAAAACCTAGTCATGCGGAGTGCTCACTTCTTATAGGCATGCTGTTTATAAACACGTAGCAGTAGACATAGCATCTGAACTCATGATTAATGGTAAACAAGTAATGTGTGTGTGCTTCTCCTAATGTCATGATTTCTACAGTGCTTATGTATCGAACAACACATATAGCAAACACATTGTCAAGTCCTAAAGGCATGCTATCTACCTATTGTGCATGTAAATGTTAAATGCTAACCATTCCGTTTTACTAACACCCCAATCGTTTATACAAAGGTTATTACAGGCCAAATAATGAGTAACAGAGTACAAAGGTTACATAATAGTGATAATAGGACCACAACAAGCCTAAATAAAATAAATACCCAGCATTTTCTGGGCCTTCAATAACTCTTATATAGCATACCCAGTCCTTCAACAAAGAGTCACATTCAATACATGACTCAGAGATCCATAGAGGAGTTCAGAACTAATTTACTCAACCATAGCACCAAGTGTTGCACCATTTAAATCAGCCAATTCATAGCACATAACAGGGGAAGTGGAGTGAATAGGAAATGTTTGAGATTGAGGTAGTGACTAAAGACCAAGCCCTAGTGTGTCCGAGTTCACAAGGGTCTCAATTGGACCCCGAGCAGTGCTCACACTAGGGAGGCAAATAATAGAACCTAGGTAACCTTGGCTTTCAGCCGGCTGAGAATGAAGAGTTCATAAGTTGCAAGTAAGGAGAGTGGACAGAAGTTAAGGGATACATTCATATCCTAAAGTAGACATACCAAAAATGAGCATACAAAGTAACTAATCAAATAGGCCAGTAGGTTCAGCAAGATAGCAAAGCACCAAATAGAGAGCCTCTTGTTGAAAGAAATTAGGGAAGAAGCAGGTTTGCAAGATATACATAGATTATCATTCATGACACTAAACCAATTGAGACCTAAGAGGTTCAGATTAAGCTAAGCTTGTATCCTAGGATCATGCTAATCCGTGTTTACGACATGATGGGGGACACGACGTT
>NW_017702470.1:0-1667 GCF_001879085.1 Nicotiana attenuata | reverse complement strand
CTAATGGCCGAGATGGAAAAAGAAATAAAGTTGTTGCAAGACCATCATTTCCACGGCTCCCAGGTGTTAGAGGCTCGCAACCAGCAGATAAGCCGACTCCTCCAGGAAAAAGGCCAGATCAGGGAAAGAATTAGAGGCATTGCAGATTATATTGTCATGAAATGTCAGGTCGGCGAAAGAATGGGTCGTACCACTTTCTTTGCTATTGTGATGATATTTGTTCGTCAGGTTATGAATGATTTGGGAGCAGTTACAAAGGGGTCTTGCACGCAGGCCCGCGGCGATGCCGAATGATGCCCCGCGGGCCCCAGGATTTGAAGCTTTAATGTATTCTTGATCTAGTTTTGATCATCGAGTCTGTATTTTGTTATTTTGAGTCTGTTTTTGTAGTTTCCTTTTCAAGAAAAACAAGTAATCTAGTACCTTTGTAATCGGGGTTTTATTAATGAAATTTGAAAAATTCCAAAATTATTTCCTTATTTTTGCGTTTATTTGTAAGAACTACGCTTGGTCTGATTCATGTGGGGTCATGATACGTAGACAATCTCCATAGGATTCGACCGTAACCAAAAACAAAAAGGCAAACAAGAGAAAATAAAAAGAGAGCAAGAGAAAAGGAAAGAAAAGAGCGGAAAAACAATTTTGAGGAAAGGAGAGAATAGGAACAAGAAAAAACCAAGGCAAGAGGAAACGAAGGAAAAAGGAAAAAAAGAGGAATATAAGAGAGAAAAGCAAAATAAAAGAGGGAGAGGCAAGAAACAAACAATAGAAAAACAAGAGGGAAGAACGAGAGAAAAGGCATGACAAATACAAAAAAGGAAAGCCGGGATGACGCATGTAACCAAGCAAAGGCATAATAGAAACGGTTAACTACTTAGGTGCATTCATTCCCAAATGTGCGATTACCTATCTATTAATGCTCTAACCGCTAACAAAGTTGTCGTTGATGATGAGTCCAGGCAAGTGGTTAGTTGACTGGCATTCTGGCAACCCATTCCTACAACACCCGCTCTAAGGACAAGTCAAACATGGTCAACCAGGAGTTAGAGGCAAGCATCGTCGACCCGTCTAGGGAGGAGGAAGAATTGTATGTCAACGCAATGACGGAAGAGATGTA
Organism: Nicotiana attenuata; assembly: GCF_001879085.1. Taxonomy (NCBI): domain Eukaryota; kingdom Viridiplantae; phylum Streptophyta; class Magnoliopsida; order Solanales; family Solanaceae; genus Nicotiana; species Nicotiana attenuata. The sequence continues at coordinate 550 of NW_017702470.1, read as the reverse complement.
TAAACTAAAGCAGCAAATGATCGAGATGTACCAGGCCTGGTCAAAGGGACACCCACCACCAGCTTACCCTGCTAACCCTGCCTACATCCCACCGTTAGCTCAGTCTCAGGATCCTCCCACAGTGAACTCATCTCCATTCTTTCCTACTTATCAACAGTACTACGGAACCACCTCCCAAGCACCACCACCTCCACCACCCAAACAAATCCCATGCCCTCCACCACCAGTCACCCCTGTGTTTGTGGCTCCTCCACCTGCCGCCTTACACAGATCCTCTAGCGAACCTTTGTTCCAAACCCATGATAACCAATATTACCCACCCGAACCCACCTTCAAATCACCAGAACCATGTTCCTACACTCCCCGTTTTGATCTCTCAGCTGAAGTAGAGAAGCCTCCCAAGAACCCTGAGCAGGAGGAGATGATACGAAAGGTCAAGAGCTTGGAGAAGTCATTCAGAAATATGCAGGGTCTCGAGGGCCAAGTAAGTGTGGCATACAAGGATTTGTGCTTGTTTCCCGATGTCCAGTTACCGGCAGGATTCAAGTTA
>NW_017702469.1:0-1668 GCF_001879085.1 Nicotiana attenuata | reverse complement strand
CGGACACAATCCGACATCACCATATAGATGGACAAATCCGCATCAACATATAGACGGACAAATCCGCATCAACATATAGATGGAAAAATCTGCATCAACATATAGATGGACAAATCCACATCAACATATAGATGGACAAATCCGCATCAACATATAGATGGACAAATCCGCATCAACATATAGACGGACAAACCACATCACCATATAGACGGATAAATCCTCATCACCATATAGACAGACAAATCCGTGAAGAGACCAACTTAAGGTGCAAAGGGACTAACATGTCCACCTTAAGATTGAAAAACTATAGTTCCTTTTAAGGACAAACCCACGAAGAGGCCAACTTAAGGTGCAAAGGGACTTATATGTCCACCTTAAGATTGGAAAATTATAGTTCTTTTTAAGGACAAACTCACGAAGAGGCCGACTTAAGGTGCAAAGGGGCTTATATGTCCACCTTAAGATTGGAAAGTTATAAAGCTTCAACTCGAAGACTTCATGGACTTGATGACGTCGACTTGAACACTTGGAAAACTTTGAAGATTCGGCAGACTTTGCAGACTTCAACTTGAACACTGACAAACTTGAAGATTCGGCGGACTTTGCAGATTTCAACTTGAAGACTGAAAAACTTGAAGATTCGGCGGACTTTGATGTTTCAATCTGAAAAAATTTGAGGGCTCAAATACTTCCACTTGAAGACCAATGAGTTTCAGGACCTCAACTTAAAGACTTCAAATTGGAGACCTGGAGGGCTTAGGTATCTCAACTTGAAGTCTAGTGAACTTAAGGACTTCAACTTGAAGGCCGATGGACTTGGAGGGCTTGAATAATTCAACTTAAAGACTGGCGGATTTGCAGACTTCAACTTGAAGACCAAAAATTTGAAGGTTTGGCGAACTTGAAGGCATAACGAATCACCAGGCTTCATTGCAAATGCTTGGTAGCCTCTTAAAAGACTATAATCATTCCATTGAAGACACAAATTTACCATGGAAGCTTGCCCCTTTTAAATCAAATGAGATCAAAGTTCAACAGGAGGATGGCATTTAAGCTTTATTTTACATTCCTTCATACTTCACTCGGGCAACAATTGGGGCAATTTGAACTTATGTGACTGAACTTAGAGTGAAACTCTAAGCTGCCTACGTACCTCGGTGAAGAGGATCAAGTCATACCGTAGTTCAGACTAGGTAATAATCCTTTTTTTTACGTCCTAACTTTTGCCTAGGCCGCCTCTTTCGAGATTTTCAACCTAGCGGACTCTTTTTTTTTTACGTCCTAACTTTTGCCTAGGCCGCCTCTTTCGAGATTTTCAACCTAGCGGACTTTTTTGTTTTTTTTTAATATATATAGGGGTCGTGCACAGTTTAGACTCATGCGGGCCAGGAGTGTAGCAACATGCAATTTAGGCTCGTGCGTCAAGGAGCGTCATGACTTGCAGTTTAGGCTCGTACGTCGAGGAGCATTTCAATTTCAAGGATAATAATTCTTTAAGAATTTGCCATTGATGGGGCCGATTCTCATGCCATCTGCATCAACCAGCTTGTAAGCCCCACTTGAGTAAGCTTCTTGTACGACATATGACCCATCCCATTTTTGAACGTGAACCTTTCCCGTACAGGTTTTACTGGGGAATTACTTATGGGGTTCTCGTACGGCTAAAGG
>NW_017702468.1:0-1668 GCF_001879085.1 Nicotiana attenuata | reverse complement strand
GATATCATGTCTTTAGGATTTCATTTATATTCGCTTAAGCACACTTAGGCTAATCATGAACGCATAAAAGGAATAAAATAATTTTACTTAGTCTTTACAATGAACTAGTAACAACTCTATGTGTTGAACACTTAGAACAACATGTTTAGGTAAAAATAGTAATCTCCAACTATCTTTATAATCCTGAATAACTTCTGAATCTTGCTCACGCCTAGGCAAGCCGTAGGTAATTACTTAAATAAAATGGGAATTGCTTTTGCTTGATTATCAACTGCTACAACCAGCAGACAGGCCTGATTCAGACCTCTTTTCTGAGTTATATAATGAATCTGGTTCTGACTTAAACACCTTGCTTTAGGATTTTTAAAATTTAGACCTTAACTGTGTTTAAGTCGTGCCGTTTATATGCATTATTTGCGGAGGTATACATGAGCCTTCTAACTGCTTACATGTTTCCCTTCTAAATGCATTCCTACTTGTTTTTGTATGTCGCCTTAGCATTTTACCTTTAAACCTAAGAGTCAGCCTAAAACCTCCCTCTTATAGGAATAGTAGTCCGAAATTCCTCCAGGACTGATAGGAATGGGATGGGTAACAACATGCGATAGAGGTCGAGACCAATCGTCACTTTAATACCTTCACGGGGTGGGGAGGGTAGATATGGATATGATGATCGGTGCGCTAATACCACGTGTATCCCCTCTTATGAGGAGTGCCATACCGGGTACTGCATTGATGTGATCCATATTACAAACAAACCTAGGACCCCTTTTACATTCACAAGCATGCTTAGATTATAACTCTTTTCAAAACCTTTCCTTTATTGTTTTTTTCAAACACTTGTGTATTTAAATTTAAAATCCCCTATTATTTGAGCCTTATTTGTTTACTTGCTAATTGCACAAAATTCAAAAAACTATCTTGCTGGAACCACACTAGTGGATCCTAAGGGGTACCTAACACCTTCCCCTTGGGATAATTTCAAGCCCTTACCCTATCTCTGGTTACCAAACATAGTTGTAGCTGAACCCCATAGGTGCCCTAACGCACCTTAAAATCGTTAGGTGGCGACTCTTCAAAATTGCAAAACCCCTTTTCCCAAAAGGAAAGAGTTGTCCAAACCAAATGTCATAAACCCGATTTCGCGAGAAAAAGGGGGCGCGACACCGTTAAGACTCGAGTGGTCGTTTCTTGCTATCATCTCATTAGTTTCATTGATATTCTGTACTCAGTCTAATTCATGCAAATCGTATAATTTCTCTGTCTCAGTTGTTATTATTTGGCACATCATATCATTGTTCCGGGCTAGTTTTTATGGCATTATGAACCCGTGTGTGAGACTTTAGAGTGACGACTGAGTGAGTCCGAGAGCCTGATTATGAGTGATAGTTATGGGATCGGGCTGCATGCCGCAGCGGTTATGTTTATTATTATGATAGGGCTTAGGCTGTAGGAGCCCCTCCGGAGTCTTTATCACACCCAGTGAGCGCAATTGATATTTTGAGGGATGGATCTTCCTTGGACATGGATCTTGTCTGAAGTATTTGTACCTGGAAATAGATCCTATGCATAGGGCTGCAATGGCCTTCCACTGAGTGACTGATTTCAGTGATGCGTATATATTCTGAGATGGATCTTCCCTTGGCCAGATGGCCATATACAATATCG
>NW_017702467.1:0-1668 GCF_001879085.1 Nicotiana attenuata | reverse complement strand
AAATCCTGGCCGTTGATCATTTTTGATCAACGGTCCAGATCTATGCTTACCTAATTAAGCCAAACGATCCCCCCCCCAAACCCCTCATTTGCCTCATTCGTCTCTATCTCTCTAACCTCTGGTTCTCTCTAGAACCTTCCACCTTTCCCTTCCTCTTCGATGAGTTTCCTTCATCTTTTCCGGTCACCTTCTGACCTGAATCCATGGTGGTTTCACCACCCACCAAGCCACCTATGGCTCCTTACGTTTGGTTACTGAAGCTTCATGACTCGACCACGAAGAGTTGGGTCCAGACTTTTGTCGATTCAAGTTCCACGGCCATCTCCGCCCTTGCTCCGGCAAGTCGTGTCTGTTCGAGCCTAGCCTCAACTCCTGTTTAGATCCAAGCTTTTCTCACCGTTTGGGTTCCTCTCAAAACCCTAGCTTTGAGGTTTTTCTAATCTCTTTAGATCTGTCCCCGATCTATGCTTTCCCTAAGCTTTTAAACGATTTTCTGATATTTTTTCAAAAATTATACTTTCAAAACCTTTGTTCTCCGATTTAGGGTTTTGAGTTATGCTTCTCCGATTTTCTTGTGTGTTTCTCTGATTTTCTTCTTCTCTTGTGTATTTTTCTACTATGTTGTTGTTAAATTTCTTCTACCATGTTTTTCTATTATATTGCTTCTACTATGTTCTTGTTAAATTTCTCCTACCATGTTCTTATTTGTTTCTTCTACCAGTTCTTCTACTATGGCTCGCATGTTATTCTTTTACTTTGTTTCTCATGAGTTTCTGTTATTGAAAAAGCATGTCAAAGGTCCCACCCTTTATGAGACCTTTGAACTTGTTTCAACTAGTATCTTTTACTTTCTTGATTACTTGCCCTCTCATCTCGGCACTCGATTCATGGTAAAACACTAAATTTAGGGGTTCATCCGAGTTTGAGAACATTGGCTATGTGATATGTTTGTTCTTCATCTTTAAAGCTGTCTGATTTCAGAAACCCTAACTATTTCGAGGTTCTGAACTTGTTTCTCAACTGAGTCTCGAAATTCTTTGTCTCAACCTTTTTCTCTTTAAGCAATTCTGATTTTCCACTAAAACTTTTCTAAGGTCTTTTACACTGGATCTTTTGTATGCTACTAGATGCTACTTCTCTTCTACATTGCTAACCTATGTGACTACCATGCTCCTATAGTCTGTTATCTACTGATTTTGCATTGACACGACATCTTCTTAACATGTTTGTATGCTCTTTATATGCGCTGAATGTCCCCTCTAAAATGGTTTTCAGACATTCTTCTGTATAGGTTTGATTGATTTCTTTCCTTGTTTGCTGATTTCCCTATGACTCGATTTAAGTTATTTGACTTTCCTTAACTTTTCTGACTTGGTTCATTCATGGACCAATGATTACAAAATCTCTGACCCTTGATTTACTGACTACTAATTGATTTTTCTTACCTTATTTATGCAACCGAGTATTTCAAAATTCTGCCCTTAAATAACTTTTATGCATTTTCCCCTAACTGCATGCTTTGTACAAGATGTTTATTTGATTTCTTCCCTTAAATAGTTTTCCCGTTTGTAATCTGAGTTCCTTAATTAAAGGAAGTCTTGTGTGATTTGATTCTTAATTGATATTCAGTTCTTTAACTGTTTTCTTACCTTATTTCTGTCTGATTTT
>NW_017702466.1:0-1668 GCF_001879085.1 Nicotiana attenuata | reverse complement strand
TTCTTTGTTTTCTCCCTTTTATGAGGGCACAAAAAAGAAAAGAAAAGAAAAGAAAAAGATATAGCGGAGTTTATATATCCAGTTCTCTTCGTTCTGTAATCAGAGCATTCACATATGAAAGTAATATTGTGGAGGCTGATTACGACATTGGGAGAATATGGTGGTTGTTAATTGGACAACCACCATATTGCCATTTCCCTTCTATAAATAGGATAATGAATCCCTTTATGTAAAGGAATCTGATGCATTCACATTAATTTCTAGTGGTTTTTATGATTCCTTTTCGTAATTTTGATGTTTAAGTTTAATTTGTGAGATGAAAATTCGAATAAATCATATTGGTTGTTGATGAGCTGGGCGTAATGATTATCAGATTAAGTGTAATCATATTGTGTGGCCATTTTGGCATACTATTTAACAATTATATATCATAGATCATGGCAAACCTTATAAAGCACATAAAAAATTCCATATGTGTTCCTTTGTGCAAATGGAATTTCGAGTAATCCCATATGTGAAACCTAAATATAATTTTAATTAGGACAACAGGGATGTCACGACCCAAACCTCCCACTCTTGGTTTTTCTTTCTTTCTTTTTTCTCTTTTTTCCTTTTTTGATTTTTCTGTCCCTATTCTAGAAGCCGGTCAACATGCAAACCGAAACAAATAAATGCTCAAGTAGCACGTAAGATGCATCAGGATGGTCTTTTCATTTCAGGTCACCTGTCCTAGACGGACCCAACCCCTGTGTTGAGTCCCCTAAGTCAAATGCACGTGATGCAAACAAACATTCCTACTAGGGATCCGGCATGAGGCTTTGTTATACTAGGTTCAAAACCTGGGTATTTGTTCTAGACTATGTACCCGAGCGGACAACTCGAGTCAAGGAGGGGGCTACGTACCGGGGACCCGAAAGATCATCCGGCTTAGTAACTTGTCCGAGCCTCTTTCTTAGTTCAAGGTATGACACTAACAGAATAGGGAGTCTCGACCAGCGAGCACATACCCGAAGATAAGAAGAGAAGGGTTTCGTAACCGTTTATATGTACAATTCACCAAATACCAAAGCGGTAAAGCATTTAGCACATTTAGCATGAAACATGTAGGAAAATCAGATAATAAATAAAGCCAATCATAACAGCTACTCTAAGCTCGAATTCTTGAACCCTGAACCGAAGTTCTGGGTTCGTTGTCCCCAGCAGAGTCGCCAGAGCTGTCACACCTCCTTTTTTACACACCTACCCCGAAGGATAATGTATGAGGGAGTTTTTCCAATTTAAGTGACATTATTCGAAATAGCATTATTTATTTAATCAGAGTCGCCACTTGGAATAGGTTTGGCTTTTGGTGTCCCAAGTCACCGATTTATCTTGAATCCCAAATCGAGGAAATTTTCGACTTTCCAAATGAAGTCTGCGAACCAGAAATTCTGACTAAGGAATTCTGTTGACCCGAGGGAAGGTGTTAGGCACCCCCGGGTTATGCCAGGGAGGTCCACGGGTTATGCCGGAATAAAAAGAAAAAGGCTCCTTGGGTCATGCCAGGGAGGTCCACGGGTTATGCCGGGATAAAAGAAAAAGGTCCTTGGGTTATGCCAGGGAGGTCCACGGGTTATGCCGAGATAAAAAGAAAAAGGCTCCTTGGGTTATGCCAGGGAGGTCCACGGG
>NW_017702465.1:0-1668 GCF_001879085.1 Nicotiana attenuata | reverse complement strand
GATACATCTTCGTAGCACCCGGATGAATGGAATACCGCGAGCTGTGGGCCTCCTCTAATATCAATTCCCGAAGCCCATCCACATTGGACACGCAAATCCGGCCCTGCATCCTCATCACGCCATCATCATCAATAGTTACATCTCTGGCGTCATCGTGCTGAACCCTGTCCTTAAGGACAAGCAAGTGTGGATCATCATACTGGTGCTCTCTGATGCGGTCATACAAGGAAGACCGAGAAACTACACAAGCCAACACCCGACTAGGCTCCGAAATATCTAACCTCACCATCCGATTGGCCAAAGCCTGAACATCAACTGCAAAGGGCCTGTCCCCAACTGGAATGTACGCCAAGCTACCCATACTGACCGCCTTCCGGCTTAACGCATCGACCACTACGTTGGCCTTCCCCGGATGATACAAAATGGTAATATCATAGTCCTTGAGTAACTCAAGCCACCTCCGCGGCCTCAAATTAAGATCCTTCTGTTTGAACAAATGCTGAAGGCTGCGATGATCAGTATATACTCACAATATACGCCATATAAGTAGTGCCTCCAAATCTTCAACGCATGAACTATAGCAGCCAACTCCAAATCATGTACGGGGTAGTTCTGCTCATGAGGCTTCAACTTACGAGAAGCATATGCAATAACTCTACCCTCCTGCATCAACACACATCCGATCCCAACTCTCGAAGCATCACAATACACAGTGCAAGAACCTGAGGCTGATGGCAAAACTAACACTGGAGCTGTGGTCAAAGCTGTCTTGAGCTTCTGAAAGCTCTCCTCGCACTCGTCTGACCATATGAATGGTGCACCCTTCTGCGTCAACTTAGTCAAGGGCGAAGCAATAGAGGAAAAACCCTGGACGAACCGGCGATAATAACCTGCCAAACCGAGGAAACTTCGAATTTTTGTGGCTGAGGACGGTCTGGGCCAACTCTGCACCGCCTCTACCTTCTTTGGATCAACTTGAATACCATCACTGGACACCACGTGACCCAGAAAAGCTACAGACCCAAGCCAAAACTCGCATTTGGAGAACTTTGCATAAAGCTTCTCCTCCCTCAACCTCTGTAACACCACTCTCAAGTGCTGAGCATGCTCCTCCTGGCTACGCGAGTACACTAGGATATCATCATTAAAAACGATACCAAATGAATCCAGATACGGCCAAAATACGCTGTTCATCAAGTGCATGAACGCGGCTGGGGCATTAGTCAGCCCAAAAGACATAACCAGGAACTCATAGTGCCCATATCTAGTTCTAAAGGCAGTCTTCATAATATCCGAATCCCTGATCTTCAGCTGGTGCTAGCCTGAACAGAGATCAATCTTTGAGAATACCCTTGCCCCCTGGAGCTGGTCAAACAAATCATCAATACGAGGTAGTGGATACTTGTTCTTCACTGTCACCTTGTTCAACTGTCTGTAATCAATGCACATCCTCATTGTGCCATCTTTTTTCTTTACAAATAGAACCGGTGCACCCCACGGTGATACACTAGGACGAATAAACCCCTTATCTAGGAGTTCCTGAAGTTGATCCTTTAGTTCTTTCAACTCTGCTGGTGCCATGCGATACGGAGGAATAGAGATGGGCTTAGTGCCAGGCACCAGATCAATACCAAAAATCAATGTCCCTGTTCGGTGGCATGCCGGCAG
>NW_017702464.1:0-1668 GCF_001879085.1 Nicotiana attenuata | reverse complement strand
AACTCCCCTTAGGATTTGGTTTGTAGATAATTGAAATTCCCTGTACATGAGGTGACGAGTGTGTACTTGTGCTAATTGTTGAAAATCCGTTTTCTTTAAGTAACTATAAATGTGATTTCGTTTTTCCTGTTCATACTGCATGTAATTTATACTTGCTTTTAGCCTAGGGAAGCATGTTTAGTTGAATTAATTGCTTTACTTGCTCAATACTAAGGGTCCGAACCACAAGACACTGGGTTTTGAGCCAAAAGTTTTACGGGGCCTCACATCCTCCCCCACTTAAAATCATTCCTCCCCGAATGAGGACCTATTTCAAGCTTTTCAGTATTTCAAAGATCAGTTGGTTTTGAAAACATGTTATGCAGATTACTACACCATTCACTATTTCCCAAATTTTTAGAAAAATTTTGCCAGAGTTTCCTTTGTAATTTGGACATCTCCACCTGACAGAGGGCCCCCGAAACACAATTCCAAACACCAATACAGAATTACAACCATCCATACAACTGTTATACAATTTCCTATCTTAACAATTGCACACTTTTGATCACTTGATATGTTTTGCTTATGAATCAGTTATTTCAATGAGTTTCACATAATTTAGCCATTTCAACATACTACATGCATACAAGTAATTCACTACCACTTATACGACCACTAATTGTTTACCCATCACAAGAGTTCTTTATAAAACTTTCATCTACCAAAAAGAGGTTCACCTAACTTAGGACATTCTCAACTCCTATATTTCTTGCACAACTAGAGGAATTTCAATAACATTTAGGAGGGGACCAATTAGGACACAATATTAGTAATACTAATCTCAGTATTACAAGCACTACATTACCATAAGGATACAAGAACATGGACTGCACATTTTAGATCAAAACACCTATATGGTACCTTTCAAGTCAAAACAAATTGATATTTTCCTTCACGACGCTTTCAGCCTTCCATATGACCTTCTCGACCTACAAGCTCTATCATGACACATTCTCGGAAATAATATCAACTCCTAAACATACATAACAAGAATGACAGATAGACATCTCGCATGAGTTAACTATCCATCGACTTCACCCTTAATAATTTCCACTGTACAATTTACATCCCACCGAATATTGCAATTCATGGTACCAACAACAACCCACAATTCCGTCACATGGCATCATACCATCAAGAATGTCATCTCATAGTAACCAAACAATCATGTGTTCATAATATTCCTTACCAGCCATTAATGTAAGCACAAAGGTGTTCATCAACAAGAATATAATTTCATTTCAATCAACAATCCATATGAAGTCCAGCCACGATGATTCTTGCCAGCAGTGCATCATATAGGATATTACCATGATCATATAGTTCAATCAAATCAATTCACACCCCTCTTTTATCACTACCTTCTTAGACATAATCCTATGGAAACACAGAGTACGTGAGGAATAGTTACGGGGAACATCATACTCCTAGTGCAACCTGATGTGTAATACACTTATGTTACCTTTATTATCAACTCACATGACATCTTCAGGGGTAAATATGGAGAATAGCCTGCTCATCCTTAAAATTCTAAATCTCTAGGCGAACACTCACACTAAACCCTTGATGACCTTCAATAATTACTCTAAGGTGTGCTTTCATAAACTGACCATAAAATTACCTACC
>NW_017702463.1:0-1669 GCF_001879085.1 Nicotiana attenuata | reverse complement strand
AAAAAACCGCGGAGCTTTTTCTTTCCAAATCCCGGCCAAAAACCGAGGATCTCCCGGCCAAAAAACCCTGGAGCTTTTCTTTCTAAATCCCGGTCAAAACACCAAGGATCTCCCGGCCAAAAAACCGAGGAGCCTTTTCTTTCCAAATCCCGGCCAAAAAATCGAGGATCTCCCGACCAAANTTTCCAAAATACCCAGCCAAAAAAACCGAGGATCTCCCGGCCAATAAACCGACGAAGCATTTTCTTTCCAAATCCCGGCCAAAAAACCGAGGATCTCCCGGCCAAAAAACCGAGGAGCCTTTTCTTTCCAAATACCGGCCAAAAAACCGAGGATCTCCCGGCCAAAAAACCGAGGAGCTTTTTCTTTCCAAATCCCGGCCAAAAAACCGAGGATCTCCCTACACAATCCTGATTTGATCGCTTAGATATGTGTCACAATTAACTCACAAAATCTTCCTAGTGAAAACTGGGGCAGAATATTTCGTTCGTTTGTTTGTCTTGGTATCTTAAGCAGGATGACCTCAAGATATAGGGTGCGAGATGACCGATGGAATGAGTCTCAATCTAGAATAAAGAAAAGAATAAAAGAAATGAATTCAAAATGTTGAAGCAAACAAAGGTGCGGATCGCTCAAAATCTGATTAAAGTCACAAGCTCCGCTGATCCTGTTTTGACCCAATGCTGCATGAAGAAATAAACATCTACAACTTGCGAGCATCAAGATTCAGATCGAAGTCCACAACAGACTCAAGATCAAGTGTCAAGAGAATTATAGATAGGAATCTTGTAACTCATAGTTGATAGGCATAGCTAGCTTAGCTTTGATTTTCCTTTTCGGTGTAATAAGGAGGTCAGCAAGCAGTAGCAGCAGCAACAACAGTGAAATCACAGCTCCCGGTAGTCTCAGCTACCAAAACTTCCCGAACTACACTGACCTGATTCCTTTATAGCCAAGGATATGTAGGCAACCTCTGAAGCAAGGTTCGGTCAGACCTTTTCAAAAAATGCTTCTCATGGAGTTTCAAACGGGCAAAAATCCCTCATATTGCTCAATTTATCTTTGCCCGAAAACTCTTCATGTTTCCGAGCAAAGAGGGGCAGCTGTAAGCACGTGATTTTTGCCCTATACGAAATACTCCTATAAAATCCCAAGAAAAATAGATTTTTGTTAATTATTTGCCATTTTAGGATCTTTGTAGAATTTTTAATTGTTTGCATTTTGTGCATGTTTAAGTTTTAATTAAATCATGAAAAATACCAAAAATATAATGCATGACATTTAGGCTTTATCTTTACATTTTTAGGATTAATTAGTAGTTATTATTTTTTTAATATAAAAATCGAAAATCACAAAAATGTTTCATTTTTACACTTTTTCCTTTTATTGATTTTTTCTCTTCCAATTTAGGATTAAGTGGTTTTTATAATTTTTATAATTAGCTAATTAGTTTAATTTCACATTTTGGATACTTTCGGATTTTTAATTTGTAGGTTTTTAATTAAAAGTAAAAAGGGAAATTAGAAAATAAAATAAAGAATTGGAAAAGAAAGGTTTAGTCTTGTGAAATTGGGCCAAAATTAATGCTGAGCCCAAAGCCTATACCCAATTCTGCCAAACCCAATAACCCACTCAAAGCCCAATCTCCCTACCCAAATGCCCATTACCC
>NW_017702462.1:0-1669 GCF_001879085.1 Nicotiana attenuata | reverse complement strand
AAACAAGACTCTTTTTGTTTTTGGCAAATATACTATTTCTGAAAGCAAGAGTCTTTTTATTTTTTTTTTATATTTTCTTTTCAGTGGCAAATAAAATAAACTAATTTGAAAATAAAACTCTTTTTATTTTTCTTTTCCGTTGGCAAACTTAAAAAGAACTTTTATTTATTTTTCAAAAATTCGGCAGCATTTCGGCGCTACTTGGACATTGGTTTTCCTAATATAGGTAGTTAACTCTCCACACTGCTATTTTCTCTGTTCTCTTCTTGTATTTCAACTTTCCAGATATTCAAAGCCGGTCAGCTTGCGAGTCCAAAACAGATAAATGCACAAGTAAGATGCATCAGGATGGTCCATTATTCTGGGTACACCTGTCCTAGACGGACCCAACCCCTGTGTTGAGTCCCCTAAGTCAAAATGCACGTGATGCAGATAAGCGCTCCTACTAGGGATCTGGCATGAAGTCAAGTTCTTCTAGGTTCAAAACCTGGGTATGTGTTCTAGACTGTGTACCCGAGCGGACAACTCGAGTCGAGGAGGGGACTACGTACCGGGAACCAAAAGGCCATCCGGCTTAGTAACTTGTCCGGCCTCTTTCTTATTTCAGGGTATTGACATTAACAGAATAGGGAGTCTCAGCCAGTAAGCACATCCCCGGAGGTGAGAAGAGAAGGGTTTCGGCACAGTTGATATACAATTCAGATAATATCAAAGCGGTAAAAAGCAACATTTTGCACATTTAGCATGAAACATGTAGGAAAATCAGATATAACCAAATAAAACAATTATTCTAAGCTCGAATTCTGAACCCTGAACCAAAGTTTTGGGTTTCGATCCCCAGCAGAGTCGCCAGAGCTGCCACACCCCCTTTTTTTCTTACTACACCCCGCAAAGGGTGTATAGGAGTTTTTCCACTTAAAGGACAATCGGACGGGATTTATTATTAAGATTTCAGAGTCGCCACTTGGGAAATCAATGGTGTCCCAAGTCACCGGTTGACTCCCAAACCGAGGAAAAGAATGACTCTGTATAACAGTCCGCGAACCAGAAATCCGAGTAAGGAATCCTGTTAACCCGGGAGAAGGTGTTGGGCATTCCCGGGTTCCGTGGTTCTGGCACGGTCGCTCAACTGTTGTATTTGATTTTATATGATTTCAAAACATGTCCAGACCCATGTGCTTTTATTAGTAAACCACTTTTATTTTTTTTTAATTTTTAATAAGAATTGCAACGTTGTGAAAATGCATCTCGAATCACGTCGCACCAGTGCACCCGTGATTGTTAACGCATTTACACTTCGTTGAGATTTGGATTTGGGTCACATAAATGTGCACCCACTATTAGGAAGGTAGCATTATTAAAATTCGCACCTAAAGCAACTACGAATTTATTATATTTGGGGAAGACCAAGAAATTCGCTAAATGGTCCGCCCGAGTTCTAAGCATTTTATGTAGCATTTTATATAAGGGGGATTTATATATTTGCTTAGCGAGACTCATCTCATTTATTTTAAAGTCATCCTAGAAGAACTATGATTTTTCTATTAAGTAGTGTCTCTACTAATAAGAAAAGGCCCCAATTAATTAGTATTATACCATTTGAACCCCAAATTCAAGCCCGAACTTAAACAGGAGCATGTTATCATTTGAGTCAGAAAAGGGTAGCCCC
>NW_017702461.1:0-1669 GCF_001879085.1 Nicotiana attenuata | reverse complement strand
ATAAATACTTAAAGGCAGTAAAGATATGTAAAGAAACATAAAGTCACAAATAGCATGAAATGGTAAAAGCTTTAAAGAAATCGCCAGCAGAGTCGCCATGCTGTCGATACCCCCTTTTTCTAAAGGCGAAATCGGGTTTACGACATTTGGGCGGACAACTCTATTCCTTTTGAGAATTTGGGTTTGAGATTTAGAAGAGTCGCCACATAATGATTAAGTGCATTAGGACACTAAGAATTTAAAAGAAAGAAGAACCTGAGAATGGGTAAGGGCTTGAAATTATCTCAGGGGGAAGGTCTTAGGCACTCCCCAAGATCCACTAGTGTGGTTCCCGGCCATGCTACAATTGTGACTTTAAAACAAGTAAACATACAAGACAACTTCCACATAACGATTACAAGTAGGAATGTATAAAGGTTACATAAACATGCTGAAGTCAGGAAATGGGTGGTTTCATAGTTGTTTAAAAGAATGTATAAGTGCAGAAAAATAAGGATCAAATAACGAGTGCAAACAATCAGACAAAAGAAGTGAAATGGGCGGAAGTTCAAAAAAGAAAACAGTGCTGGAAATTCAAAGAGGTTTTAAATGATTTGAAGCGAAATACAAGGTTTAAAGAGCTGGAAACTGACAGTTTAAAGAAAACAATAACGAAAGTACATAAGGAAGGAGGGGGGGGGGGGGTCCTAGGTTTATAAATAACATGGATCATCCACGCAACACCCGGTAACCAATTATACGCGTGGTGTTATCGCGTGATCATCATATCCATGTCTACCCTTTCCCACCCCGTTAAGGTACTAAAGCGCGGAATAGTCTCGTTACTTATTGCATGCTACTACCCGCCCCAATCCTATCAGTCTCGAAGGCTGTTGGGACTACTATTCCTAAAAGGAAGGGATATTAGCTTTTGAAGTTTAAAAGGCCAAAATCTAGTGCGACAACAAAACACATAAGAGCAATTAAGGGTAAAACAAATAATAGTTAAGGCTCAAAGGGGGCCTCCTCATTCAAAACAGAAATTGTTTAGCATGACTTGCAAGTATTGGTTAGGTCTTTAATTAAACTTAAATGAAAAGGGGGCGGGTGGCTGATTTATTACATATTTTTAGATAAGAAGTCCGAATTGGGCCTGCCTGCTGGTTGTGATTATTAAAGACTCGTATAATTAATTGATTACCTAATAGTTTGCCTAGGTGAGACCTATAGGCATGATGTCTAACAAGGTGATACATACAGATTTTAAGGGAGGATTACTGATTTTAGAGATGAACCAATCCCGCATATGTTAATAATATTATTACTGATTTTAGACTTGCGGATGAATCAGATTTAAACGACTGCTCCTATAGGCATGAATTCTAAGCGTTACTAATTTTAAAACGGTTATGCAAGTGCAGGAATCCTATGAGCATGGTATCTAGGATGCAATTGATTATTCCTTAGCCTATGGATTGTTTTGCCTAATGTCATATGCATGTGCAGAAATGCAGAAACTTATAGGCATGGTCTCTAGAATGCAATTGATTATTATTAACCCTACGATTGTTTGCCTAATGACATGTATATGCAGAAGTGCAGAAAACCTAAGGTCATGATTTCTATATGCAGAAATGCAGGGACTTAGAGACAGGATTTCATATGCAGAGATGCAGAGATAAATGACCTA
>NW_017702460.1:0-1669 GCF_001879085.1 Nicotiana attenuata | reverse complement strand
CACAACCAAATTGACAAAACGACCCAATTCTTACTATTGATTAAAAGACAGAGAAGATTAACAAATCAGAAACAGTGGCTAACCTAGTTGAACACTGGTTCAACTAAAAAAATGAGGAGAAATAAACTCATGCCCTAACGTGATTGATCAGGGGAAATATCAGTCAAGATAAAGAGATTAATGAAGAAGGACAAGGAAGACTTACTTAGTTTGAACACTCGACTGACTATGGGGTGAACTCTGAATGGCCAATTGTCTGAATCCTCCGAGATTCTTGACGCGTAACATCCCTAATCGTGTGTTTTCAAAAGAACACACATGATTAGGGAAATCACGGTCCAAAATCCCTAAAATTTCTGAGCTAAGGTTCTGCCGGTTCTAAGATCTGAAATTCGAGAAGCTCTGGCAAGATTCGAAAGGTTTTGGTTAGGGATTAGTGATGGGGGAGGGATGAGGGACATTTGGTACGAATTTGGGCCAGTTTGGGTGAGTTTGCAACTTGGCCAGAAACTTTGATGGAATATTTGAGACGACTGGCTATGATTCGAGGGGAACTGAGGGCATGGTTGGATAGGGGAAGACGAGGGGATTCAATGGTGTATTTTTTGGTGGTCATCGGAGCATCGCCGCCGCCGGCGACGATTTCCGGCCGGCGGCGGACGGCGGAGGGCGGTGGGGCTAGGACGGAGGACGGTGGAGGAAGGCGGGGTTTGAGGTTTGTACGAGGAAGATGGGAGTTGTCGTTACATTTTGTATAAAAACTTATTACATTTATATTACATTTTTGAGTAGCCAATTGTGGCCGCTGGATCTGGGGAAACTGAAGGGTCGTGATTTAACGTACGTCTAAAACCGTACGTCGTTTAGATGAATAGGTCATTTTGACCGGTCCAAGCATTTAGGCCTGGACTGGGAATTTTANGGGTCTAACTGATTTTAGGCCCAAATTTGGTACTCCAATTGAAAGACCAATTTAATTTTTACCTCTTTTTTACTTTTTAATCCATTTTTTGTATATATTTTTTAGTATTTATTTATTTTTACTGATTTTATAAAATGCTTTAAAACAAGTAAATACCTAATTTACACTTATTTAAACTCCTAGAATTTACTTATAAACTCATTTTAAAAACCCAATAGCAACTATTTACTTANCGAAATTTTCTTTAACATTTTAACTCTAAAAACTTAAATTACTAAAACGTTATAGGAAACTTTAAAATCCCTAAAATTGTACTAAATTAGACTANAATTTTTTTTAGGAAATTTTTTTACAAATTATTAGGTATTAAAAAAACTTGCTAACAACTAAAAAAAACTTGTACAACAAACTTAACCTAAAACCGGGAATTAGTACGCCAAAAAACGTTTACAACAAAAAAAACTTTTTTTAAACTTAAACTAAACTAAACGTTAAAACGCGTTTAAGTTTTTGTTAAAACTTTTAAGGTTTAAAGTTAATTAAGTTACTTAAACGGGTCGTTAAAAACGGTAAACTAACCGGTTAAGAACGTCTAACCGGTAACNCTTAACGCCCTCCCGGTTTTAACTCCCGGTTAAACCGGAACCCGGAATAAAACGGTTTGTTTAACCGGTTGAAACGGAACTAAAACGTAGGAAGGATTACGAAATAAGTAAACGGTAAGTTTAACGTTTCGGTTTAACCGTT
>NW_017702459.1:0-1670 GCF_001879085.1 Nicotiana attenuata | reverse complement strand
AGTCTGGTCCCGCCCGAGCCAGGTAGACCCTCATTACTCTACCTTGCGGTGTTGGACGGAGCTTTCGGTTGGATTCTGGGGCAACATGATGAAACAGGAAGGAAGAAACTGGACATCTATTATCTCAGCAAGAAGTTCACTCCATATGAGGCCCGGTATTCTCTTTTGGAATGCACCTGTTGTGCTTTGACTTGGGTCGCTCAGAAGCTAAGGCATTACTTCTGTGCCTATACTACGTATCTCATATCAAGGATGGATCCTTTAAAATACATATTTCAGAAGCCCATACCCACCGGCAAGCTAGCCAAGTGGCAAATCCTGTTAAGTGAGTTCGACATTGTCTACGTAACTCAGAAAGTGGTCAAGGGACAGGCCCTTGCTGATCACCTCGTTGAGAATCCCGTGGATGGAGAATACGAACCCCTGAAAACGTATTTTCCCAATGAAGAAGTATCATTCGTAGAAGAAGATATTGCCGAGTCCTATGATGGTTGGAAAATGTTCTTCGATGGAGCAATAAATTTCAAAGGAGTTGGCATAGGAATAGTCTTGGTATCAGAAACCGGTCAGCATTATCTGGTGTCCGCCAAGCTCAGGTTCCCCTGCACCAACAATATGGCCGAATACGAAGCCTGCATCTTAGGGCTCAAAATAGCCATCGACATGAACATTCAAGAGCTGCTAATAATTGGAGATTCAGATCTACTCATACATCAGGTACGAGAGAAATGGGCAACCAAGAACTCTAAGATACTCCCGTATCTGCATCATGTACAGGAGTTGAGAAAGAGGTTCACAAAGACAGAATTCTGACATGTTGCCAGAATCCAGAATGAATTCACCGATGCATTGGCTACCCTGTCATACATGATACAACATCCCGATAAGAATTTCATTGACCCCATACCAGTGAAGATTCATAATCAGCCAGCTTACTGTACCCATGTTGAAGAGGAAGCAGACGGAAAACCTTGGTTCCATGATATCAAGGAATATTTAATGAAAGGAGAATACCCGGAGCTTTCCAGCCATACCCTGAAGCGCACACTTCGGAGGTTGTCTAACAATTTCTTTCACAGCGGAGGAATCCTGTATAGGAGGACTCCAGATTTGGGATTATTAAGGTGTGTCGACGCAAAAGAAGCATCCAAGCTACTAGAGGAAATTCATCTTGGGACCTGCGGTCCACATATGAATGGTTTTGTTTTAGCAAAGAAGATACTCCGGGTTGGTTACTTTTGGATGACTATAGAGACAGATCGCATCCACTACGTCCGAAAGTGTCATCGCTATCAGGTTCATGCCGACATGATAAGAGTGCCCCCGAGTGAGCTCCACACAACAAGCTCACCATGGCCATTCGCCGCCTGGGGAATGGACTTCATTCGACCAGTCGAGCCTGCTGCTTCCAACGGACACAGGTTTATCCTAGTAGCGATCGACTATTTCACCAAGTGGGTCGAAGCAGCATCTTACAGAGCAGTAACTAAGAAAGTCGTGGCAGACTTCGTCCGCGACCGCATTGTTTGTCGATTCGGTATCCCAGAGTCGATCATCACTGATAATGGCTCCAATCTCAACAGTGACCAAATGAAAAGCATGTGCAAAACCTTCAGAATTAGCCACAAGAATTCCACAGCCTACAGGCCACAAATGAATGGAGCTGTGGA
>NW_017702458.1:0-1670 GCF_001879085.1 Nicotiana attenuata | reverse complement strand
TAAGGAAACTCATCAAGTAGGTCTTTCGAGTCTTTCAAGTACTGGTGAAGCTTTAATTGAAGACCTTTCAGTGCCCTTTCGTTTGTCCCCTGGGTACCTTCTCCGCACTTACAGGTAAGCATTTCAAGTAGATAAGATCATAAAAGAAGAAATGGGAAGGAGTACTGCCATTGTGCGCTATTATTTTAATCCGAAAGTCAATCATTCCCAGCTTTGATATGAAGGTATGGGGGAGATCAAAAGGGAGTATGTTAGTAAAATAGAGGGCTCTCACGGGGGTGTAGTCCACGGCTTTAGCCTTAAGCTAGGTTGGGTTGTAGTTCTTGTATTGGGCGAACCCAAGCATTAAATAGCGTCGTTTAGTGGCGTGCAGGGAGTAGTCGTCTTGTTGCTGGTAGGTGCGACTATGTGAGTTGACAACAATACACCACGGTATGTGTGAGTCAAGATTTTACTTATTGATCCGAAGGAGCAATTTGAATTACTGCAGACTGGTTTCCTCCCATATACCCCCGCTGATGCGTATTTCCTACCATTGAAGAAAATAGAGAAAACTGCTAATCCCACCCACGTCGTAAACGGATGCCCTACCTGATCCATTTCAAATCCAACCGGAGGTCTTCGAGCCTTGTTACGGACTAAAGTCCTAAAGAAAAGCGACCCCAATCCCTCCCCAGCCCAGGTCAAAGGTCTTCCCGCCCTTTTTTTTCAGGGGCAGAGTCAAGTTCGTTACAGTCAGCAAATCAGCCCCGCATCGTATCAATAGCGATTCAGATCACCTCCCCAAGCCTGCCTAACCTAATTGTGTGTGAGCAATCAATCGTGACAAGTCGACCGATCCATAATGAAAGCACCTGTAGATAGAAGCCGTTTGTCGACCGGTGGACTCATCCTCAATGCCGTTTAGGCTCTCCAGTTAAGTCGGTTGTCCGCCGCCTTTCTTTCCCATGCCCGAGATGGCCTTATGGTCAACTTCTATTCTGCTTGTTGGAAGGTTCGTCCGGATCTCTTCCCGGGTCAACCCACTCAATATCCGAGAGAGGGTAGGCTTTTGGCGGCCGCAGAGACGGCGGATAAGGCAGCGGATGATACGTACTTGGAAATAAGCAGATCATAGATAAGTTTTTTCATGCCTCGACTCTCCCTCGGTTCGTTCGGAAATCATGGTAGTCTTTTCATGGAGATTATTGGGAACGGAAATGTGCCTGGGGTTAAGAACAACGCAAAACTGCCTTCTGTCTGTTGCCATGGAATGTATAGGTAGGGATTGTTTTATGCTTGGAAAGCCCGTTCCGCGCTCTCTATCCCCTTTTTTGGGGGTCCCCATGAACCGCTTTTTAGTATTCGTGTTCGCCTTCTTTCTTCCTTCCCTTCCACACGGAAGGATCATGGGGTTCTCCCAACATACATATCCGGGGGTGCAACTGTTTAGTAGGCAAGGATCGGAACGGGCGGATCCCAGGTCGAATTCCTGATCTATTCGTTTCAGCCTTAGAGGATTGAGCTTTTTGAGAGCACCGCACTGCGATTGAATGGCGGATTTCAATGATGAAGAGAAAAGTCTAGTTCTCTTTTCATTTGAAAGGGGAATGGATGTCTTATTGAGAGTGATTACGGAAGAACCTTTTCATAGAGGAGAGCGATAGGCCGGTTTGAAGAGCAAGCTTGAA
>NW_017702457.1:0-1670 GCF_001879085.1 Nicotiana attenuata | reverse complement strand
AATGTCAATCTAAAGGACTACTAGGTCTACTTATTTGTGTTCATATGCAAACAATACAAGTGTCTTGTTTAATACAATTTATAATACAACTATAGGGAATTACTAAGTAGAACAATATTTTAAACACACAGTAAACATATGCAACTACATAAAACATAAGATATCTTTGAATCTTCTCATTCCTTCTTCAAATCAGCATTTCAGCAGTGCATGGGGAATTTTGGAAGGTGTGTACCTGGAAGTGTATTGAAAGTAAGAAGATGGAAGGATCAGCAGCAGTAAACAGCAATTAACAGCAGTTTCGAATTAATTCCACCCAGGAAATGTTATCAAGTAACCTTGGAAGTGATTTTAATCAAGTAACACCAATGAACAACACAAAAATAGCTTGAATGACCAAATTGAAACTCAGCAATTAACCCAGGAGCTCCTGAAACCTCAGCTACTGAATTACCAGGATAATTCAAGTCATTTTTAAACCTTATATAAGCTGGAAATTTGATTCAAAAGCTGAAACTCAAAATTATCCTAAGAGACTTCAATGGAATAGTATTTTTGGAGTTTTTGGTTGCCTGAAGTTTCAGAACTTTGCAGTATTTCTAAGACTATTTTTTTTTGATTTTTTTGAATATTTGATCTCACTAGGCTTCTCAATTTTTTTTTGATTATGAACCTATACTTACCAGAACATTTAAGGTTTTAGTTAGAGTAGTAGTATAGAATTCCCATCCTTAAGAGAGAATTTCATTAAGCTAGTAACTAAAAAAAGATACACAAGCTATCGTATTTTTGTTTCTTTTCTATCATCATGGTAAGAAATGATTGCTTATTCTAATTCATATAATGATATGATAGACATTGCATCTTAGGAACTTATATTTGCTTAGGAAAATTTGATTTTAAGAGATCAGGTTTGGATGTAGATTATTAAATTGTCACGACCCCAGTTCGCCCTCCGTGAATTATCTTGACGGCACCTAGTCTCTACGACTAGGTAAGCCTAAATTTGTGGAAACATAACCAACTTGCGGAAATAAAACAATTTAAAAACAGAAATAAGCAATAATAGTGTTCAAATGTGCCGCTCGGCATACACCATATATATAACTCAAAGCCAATATCCAAATCCAAGACCCGGAAACCCACGAATCACAAGCTAAGGAAAGAGAAATGCTACATAGCTCAACTCCAGAATTTGTCTAATAAGAACAAAAAATACAGAAGGGCTAAATACTAGAAAGCAGGAATGGAAAGGGACTCCTCGGTCTGCGGACGCGGCAAATGTACCTCGAAGTCTCTAAGTAGTCGCCTCCCTCAAGGATGGTAGGCCTGAGAAGAAGTCCCTGGATCTGCACATGAAAACATGCGCAGAAGAGGCATGAGTACACCACAGCGGTACTCAGTAAGTGTCAAGCCTAACCTCGGTTGGGTAGTGAGGAGGAAGGTCAGGGCCCTACTGAGGTTAAATAATATACAGGGTTTAACAGAATGAATTAAACAATGTAATGAGTAATACAAATATGAAGGCAGCAGCAACTACTATAAGGGCAAGTAAAAATACAGTAAGAGAATACAGGGCAGCTCCAAAATAATAACCGGGGATCTCCCAGGATACCGTCCTGTAGCCCCCAAATATATATATCATATCCAGTGGAATCTCCCGGGTGCAG
>NW_017702456.1:0-1670 GCF_001879085.1 Nicotiana attenuata | reverse complement strand
TGTCCTGGGACACAGTCACAAAGCCCAAAGACAAAGGAGGCCTGGGCATTCAGAAAGCAGAACTAAAAAACAAAGCTCTTCATTCAGGCCTTACTTGGAGGCTGTTCCAAAATCCCTCATCCCTCTGGGCCAACACTCTTATTGCAAAGCACTGCAACTGGAGAAACCCACCAAAAAAGGCCAAGACCCACACATGGCAATGCATCTTAAAAGGGTGGGAAACATGCATGAAAGCAAAAAGATGGGTTGTCTACACTGGAAACAAAGTTAATTTCTTTGAGGACCCCTGGATCAACAGCCTCCCAGCCATAAGATCCTTAATCCAGGGCCCTCTAACCAGAGAAGACATGGCAAAAACAGTTGCAAATGTACACCAAAATGGGGCGTGGGACCTATCAACTCTCTCCATTACCATCCCCCAAAATGTGCAAAACTCACTCCAAAACACTTTTATCCCTTCCAACCCAGTCAAGGAAGACAGATTGATATGGGGTGCAACTGTAAATGGTATACATTCTACAAAGTCAGCATATCTCCTACTAGAACAAGACCATGAAAGTAAGACCCACAACTTCACATGGATATGGAAGTTAAGAGTACCAAAA
Organism: Nicotiana attenuata; assembly: GCF_001879085.1. Taxonomy (NCBI): domain Eukaryota; kingdom Viridiplantae; phylum Streptophyta; class Magnoliopsida; order Solanales; family Solanaceae; genus Nicotiana; species Nicotiana attenuata. The sequence goes on along the minus strand of NW_017702456.1, from coordinate 1,065 downwards.
AAAATCCAATCATTCTTTTGGCTTCTCTTTCATGAAAGACTACCCACTGGGACCTACCTCCATCATGTGGGAATACAACCAAACCCCACATGCCAACAGTGCAACCATGCACATGAATCCTCTGCCCACATTTTCTTTGAATGCCCCAATGCTCAAACCTTTTGGAATGACATTATCGCAAAAAGCAAGAAGGAAGCCAACACTTCCATACCTGTCTTCAGTTCCACAGAATGGCCTAATACCTGGGCCACTCTGAAAAAGAAAGACTACAACAACATAATCTCTTGGGCTGAACTCATACCCTTCTGTTTCTGAAAAATATGGTTAACAAGGAACAACAACATCTTCAATAACAGAAAAGACAGAGTTGACTCAAAATGCTCAATTGCAAAGGCTACTGAGTTTGCCACATTAATGCTGAAAAGAGAAACAAGAAACAGGGAAATAATCCAGGTAAAATGGGAACCACCCACAGTCAACTCATTCAAGCTGAACTGTGATGGAGCTGCAATGAGGAACCCAGGCAAGGGAGGCCTAGGTGGGGGTATTTAGGGATGCAAGAGGGAACTGGGTTCTGGGGTTCATAGGATCAGTCCAATACACCACCAACACACAAGCAGAGCTGCTAGCTCTTCTCAAAGGTCTACAACTGGCGGAGGAAAAAAAAATAACACCGCTGGAAATAAACACAGACTCAACGGAGGTAATTACAATGTTAACTAACAGTAACCTCTATTTTGACTCTATCATTCTTGAATGCAGGTCAATCATCCAAAGACTAGGCGACGTGGTGGTGAAGCATGCGTACAGAGAGACCAACCAAGTAGCTGACCTGATAGCAAAGGAAGGAGCAAAAAGGACCTTTTTTGAAGAAATTTTTGTAACATTAGTTCCTCCGGTGTTTGTCAACAATGTGTTTTGGGCAGACATCACAGGAACTTTGTTTGAAAGAAACATTATGGTCTGTAATAGTAATAGTAGAACAATGGGGAACGTGGGTAACACGTACCCAACTACAAACAATGGTTTGTTAGCCCTAACGGGCAGTTTCATCTATGATTAAGT
>NW_017702455.1:0-1670 GCF_001879085.1 Nicotiana attenuata | reverse complement strand
ATGTTTAATTCAAAACTGGCCCAATTTCCTCTTCTTTTCATTTCAAAACAAATTTAACACAAATCCTTTTCCTTTTTTTTTCTTTCTCAAAATTAATATAATTCCTAAATTAAATCTTAGAAGCTAATTAACTCAATAATGTCACTAATTAAACCTAAATGATAGTTAACACGATTAACTAGAAATAAATTAAAAGGAAAACTACTTAAATATAAAAGTTAAAATTAAAAGTGCAAATTACACTATTTTTTTGTGATTTTCTATTTTTATAAAATAACTAAATTACTAAATAATTCTAAAAATACAAAAATTAACCCCTAATTGCACATGCAACATATATTTTTGTATTTTTCCTAATTAAAGTGCACAAACCAAAAATGCAAACAATTAACAGAAAATGCCACGAAAATCCACAAAATTGCGAACACTGAAAGAAACTATTTTGTTTTGAATTTATGGGAGTAATTCATCTAGGGCAAAAATCACGTGCTCACACCAGGGACCACTCATGATCCTATGCAGACGGACGAGGCTTAGGGAGTCTTCATATCCTTTCTTTATTATTTTTGGTGCTTATTTGGTTTAGTTGACATTAGGGACAATGCCAGCTTTTATTTGAGGGGGTGCGCCCTATATTTTGGTTGGATGACTGTATATATACTGCTTCATATTATACTTTCTTGTTTTTCTATTTGGTCTGTATATAATTTTACATTTAGTTACTTTTATCGTCACTTTTTATCTTTCCTTTGGTCTGTATATAAAGTTAAATCATTGTATATATTCATTCCCCGTTGTAAATTTCCAAAATTCCCCATTTGTACCTNNNATTTTGACAGCATATTCGCGGAAGCTTTCCGCGGTTTTCTTTTTTCAAATTGGACAAAGAGTTTCTTTCGGGAGCGATGTCCACATTATACTGGAACTGGCGGAAAAAATCTCGGGCCATATCGTCCCACACGTGCCAATGAGTAATTTCTTGATCCGTATACCACTCAGAAGCGATTCCGGTGAGGCTTTCCCCAAAATAGGCCATTAGCAGCTCCTCTTTTCCACCAGCGCCTTTCAACTGGTTACAGTTTCGTTTCAGGTGAGCGATCGGGTCTCCGTGCACGTCGTACTTTCAAATTTTGGCATCTTGAAGCCACCTGGCAAGTGGACATGGGAAAACATACAGAGGTCAGAGTATGAGACACTCTTTTGGCCACTCAGACCTTGCATGTTTTTCAGGCTTTGTTCCAGGCTCTTCATCTTCCGAGCCATTTCTTCTTGCTCGGGGTTTCTCATTGTTCTTTCCTGACCTATGGGAGACTCATATTGCGGGTGCTGAGGGTAAGAGTTTGGGGTCACATATGTTATTTCTGGTTGAATTTGTGGACCCTGAAAGGCGAACATCAGAGGCTCAACGTATGGCCGTGGCGAAGTTGGTTGTGCTGTGGTGCAGACTGGTGCTGCAGAAAACATTGCTGGCAGTGCCTTTGAGGCCGACGCCTAGGGTTGAACCACAGAAGGCATTCCGAGACCGTTAAATGGCAGTACGGGATGAATAGGTTGGGTATAGGGGTGTTGGTAGCCTCACCTGACCTGTGGATCAACTCAGTGAAACCAGGGATTACACTTGGCGGTTCCCTACCATTAGACCAGGAATCTCACATTTCCAACATGCGGAG
>NW_017702454.1:0-1670 GCF_001879085.1 Nicotiana attenuata | reverse complement strand
ATTAATTTTATTCTCTTTGCTGTGATTGTGAGGGCATGTGATTCGTGAAGGAAAAGCAAGTCTTGACTTCTGTGTAGAGTACTTTGAGGAAGTGTGAATATTGCTTGGCACTTGAGAGTCGACTTTTGAGGCTGAGTTTGTACACTACTAGGCGTAGCATATGTGAATTGTTCTGGGTGTAAGGCGTTAAGGAAAATTGTTGAGTGGAACCTCTAGAGAGTATAGTTTGATTGTTCGAGGACGAGCAATGAATTAAGTATGGGGTGTTGATAATAGGCTAGATCTAGGTAATTTGGCGATTGTTTATGCTCCCGCTTGATTATATTCCAATGTCATAATATGGTTAAATGGTGAAAAATGGGCTCTAATTGTGAATTTTACACATTGCAGGATGAGGAGCCTATGTGATGCCTTAAAGTTGTGATTGGAGCTATTTGGAGCAAGAAATATCCCTCGGAGCTGAGTGTGCGCGAGGACTAGACAAAAAAATCGAGGAAATAAAGATCCAGACTAGCGCGAGCTCTAGCGCGAGCAGTAGCGCGATTGCGCTAGTCTAGTTGCGGGAGGCAGAATGTCAGTCGACTAGCGCGAGCTCTAGCGCGAGCACTAGCGCGTTCGCGCTAGTCCCAGTTCCGGAAAAGACTTGTTAGGGGAAAAATTGGAAATCTGGAGGAAATTTCACTTAACCTATATAAAGTCAAGCTAGCCCAAGGATTAGAGGTGAAGGTTTTCATAGTTTAGTAAAAGAAAAAGAGAGGCAAGAGGCAAGGAGGAGATTCCAACATCAAGTTCTTCTTTTCTTCCTTTTGTTTTTACAATTTGAATGATATTGAATATTATTGAGATGAACAAAACTATGAGTGGCTAAAACCTATTGTCCTAGGGTCATGGGTGAAACATGAATGTTGTTGTTTGAAGTTTAATTTGACGAAGTTGATTCTATCATATTGGGTTGTTTATTTAATTTTGTTCTCAATTATTTTGCTGAGTAGCCAACAGTGAAATACTATATACGAATCTATAGTTGAACTCGAAAGTGGGAACTCTAGATTGCATGTAGAATCAAATAGAGCAAGTTCTTGAACCTGGGCATTGGGGAACGGATTCGCAATTAGGATAGACATATACCTAATAGCCTTGCTTTGTTGAAGTACAGGAACTATAAATGCATTCTTGTTAATCTTAATTCCATAGACATATAGGCATTAAGTTAATTTGAATAGGCGAGTAAGGAGTCGAAAGATCCTTATGAGTATTATCAACCCTGTCAATCAACAATCCAGATAAATCAATTAGTTATTTTAAGCCGAGAATGCAACACGATTGTTAGCTAGCCTGTGACCCTGGAATATTTTCCCATACTGATTGTTATTCGAAATTGCTAGTTGTTGGTTGAGTATTCTAGTTGTTTCATTAATTGATATATTTAGGCAGTAGATTAGAGACGATTATATTTTGTGGAAAATCTCTTGGATCGATAAGTTAATTGAGTTTGAATGAGTCAATAGTTAATAACAAGTCTTTGTGGGAACGATACTCTACTCACTACTTTATTACTTGACGATCACGTGCACTTGCGTGAGTGTTTTGATTGCAACAAGTTTTTGGGAAGATTCTCTGTGATTTATATAGTATTATATTAGTATATTGTTTAGGTTTTTTTTTACTTT
>NW_017702453.1:0-1671 GCF_001879085.1 Nicotiana attenuata | reverse complement strand
TCTATGTTGTACTGAAATTGTCGAACAAAGTCTCGGGCCAGATCATCCCAAATATGCCAACGCGAGGCATCTTGATCCATGTACTATTCTAAAGCGATACCAACCAAGCTTTCTCCAAAATATGCCATCAACAGCTCTTCTTTGCCACCGGCCCCCCGTAACTGATTGCAATACTTCTTTAGGTGAGCAATGGGGTCACCGTGTCCGTCATACTTCTCAAATTTTGGTGTTTTGAACCCTGACGGCAAGTGTACATGAGGGAACATACATAGATCCGGTGTATGAGACACTCTTTTGCCCGCTCAATCCTTGCATGTTTTTCAAGCTCTGCTCGAGGCTTCTCATTATCTTTGCCATTTCATCCTGCTCTGGGTCTTTGTGGGTTTTGTCCTACCCTGGTGAAAGCTCGCATGGGGGTGGCTGAGAGTAATTATATGTGGGATATTGAGGAGGATCTGACGAAAATACAGGGTTTTGGAATGTGAATGCTGAGGGATCAAAGGCAGGCCTTGGCAGCGAAGGTTGTGTTGTAGCAGGACATGGTGGAGCAGTGAAGATGTTAGGAGCTGCTCCCGCTGGGAACACCTGGGGGCGAACCTCAGAAGGCATTCCAACGAAATGAGCGGTCATGGTAGGTTGCCCAAAAGGGGTAGGAGAGTGACTGATAGGGACCGTAGTAGCACCTCCAGCTCTAGGGAATAACTCTGGGAATCCGGGAATATTGCTTGGGGGTTCCTTTCCATTGTTCCAAGCATCCCACATTTCCATCAGTCGCAGGCGCAAGATCCGATTTTCTTCAGCTGTAAAAGATTCAGAGGCCGGGACCCCCGAGATGGGGCTATCTTCAGAGATGGGGACTGCGGGCAAACTCATTTCTGTAGACATTTCCACACTTCCTTTCGATCTGGTAAAGTATTGATGCGATGCCAGCTTACCATAACCAACCACCGTTTCTAAAAGCTAAGCTGGAAATCAGCAACACACGGTTAGTTTGAGACAAGTAACAGATAGGTAATCGCACATTGGGGTGTGATGCACCTATACAGTTAAACGGTTGTCTACATGTTTGCACTGGTTGCATGCGTCATCCCGGCTTTTCTTTTCTATTTTCTCTTCTTTTGATTTCCACTCTTTGTTTTTCTTGCTTTTCTTTCTCTTTCTATTTTTTCTCTCATTTTTCTTTTCCCTCTGTTTTTTTTTCATTTTTTGCTTTTCCCTGTTCTTCTGCCATTGTTTTTCTCTCGATTCCTTATTTTCTCTTTTGCGTTTCTTTTCCTCTCTTGTTTTTCTTTTATTTCCTTCCCTCGTGTTTTATTTTTAGGGGATACGGTCGAATCCTATGGAGATTGCCTACGTATCATGACCCCGCATGAATCAGACCAAGCGTAGTTCTTGCAAATAAATGCAAACCTAGATGCAAGAAATAAAGAAACAATTTGTTTTGGGAATTTTCAAATTTTCATTAATAACAAATGCAATTACAAAGCTACTAGACTATTTGTTTTTCTTTTCTTGGAAATAGAAAGTACAAAAACCAGACGCGAAAACTGCAGACTCGATTTTTAGGAGTACATCAAAGCTTCAAATCCTGGGGCCCACGGGGCATCACTCGGCATCGCCGCGGGCCTGCGTGCAAGACCCTTTTGCAACTGATCTAGATCGTTCATAACC
>NW_017702452.1:0-1672 GCF_001879085.1 Nicotiana attenuata | reverse complement strand
TATATATATATATATATATATATATATATATATATATATATATATATACCAGTAGGGCCCTGACCTAATCTTGTCACTACTCGATCGAGGTTAGGCTTGGCACTTACTGGGTACCACTGTGGTGTACTCATGCACTTTCATGCACATGTTTTTCGTGTGCAGATCCAGGTACCTCTTTCCAGCCACATTTCCAGTGAGGCGGGACGACTGTAGAGACTTCGAGGTATATCTGCCGCGTCCGTAGACCTAGGAGTCCCTATCTACTCTTCCTTAAATTAAAGACTTCTTGTATTTTCTTCTTGTATTAGACTCTGGAGTATGGGAGTACTATGTATTTTTCTTTAGCTTGTGACTTATGACATTCCGTGTTTTGGGAGAGTTATATATATACTGTTCGAAAGTGATTATTGTATATGCCGAGCGGCATCACATTTCCTTGTTTAAAACTTACTCTTATTTGATAGCTTTTATGTTCTTCGTTTCTTTTTCTGCTAAGTTAGTCTTACCTAGTCTTAGAGACTAGGTGCCGTCACGACATGTTCACAGAGGGAGAACTAGGGTCGTGACAAGTTGGTATCATAGCTCTAGGTTCATAGGAGTTGTGAGTCACAAGCCAGTTTATTAGAGTCTCGCGTATCGGTACGGAGACGTCTGTACTTATTTTCGGGAGGCTATGGAACTGTTAGGTTCCACTTCATTTGATTCCTTGTCGTGCGAGATTATTAACTTCGAAATTCTAAACTTCTGTCTTCTATTCTCTCATAGATGGTGAAGACACGTGCTACTGGAGATGACTAGGTACCCGCGCCCTCTTCTAGAGCCGCCCCGACCAAGAGCACCCAGGCGAGCTGCTACAGAGGAGCCACCAGTAGCTCCAACTGGAGCCCAGGCACCTGATATGCCTACTACTACTACTCCAGCTCTCCAAGAGACCCTTGCACAGTTCATGAGCATGTACAGCACTCTAGCTCAAGCAGGGTTGATTCCCCTTGCTGCAACCACATCTCAGGCCGGGGGAGGACCACAGACTCCCGCCTCCTGCACCCCAGAGTAGCGGGTTCAGCTCGATCAGATCCTAGAGGTTATACCGGTACTGCTTGTAGCCCCAGCTCAGCCCGAGGGTAGGGCAGCAGTTTCAGAGGAGGAGCAGCGGAGGCTTGAGAGGTACAAGAAGTACGACCCTCTTACATTCAGTGGTCTAGCATCAAAGGATGCTCAAGGATTTCTGGAGGAGTGCCACCGTATCCTCCGCACTATGGGCATAGTAGAGTCTAGTGGGGTTTCTTTCACTGCCTTTCAGCTTCGAGGGGCAACCTATCAGTGGTGGCGTACTTTTGAGTTGGAGAGTCCGATTGAGGCAGCTTCCCTTACATGGACTCAGTTCTCGAATATGTTTTTGAGAGAGTATGTCCCTCAGAGCCTCAAGGACACATGGCACAGTATGTTTGAGCATTTGCGTCAGGGTACTATGACTGTTTCGGAGTATGTTGTTCGTTTTAGTGATTTGGCTAGACATGCACCGGCCTTGGTTTCTACAGTTCGAGAGAGGGTTCGCCGGTTTATTGAGGGCCTCATTCCCAGCATCAGGTCTATCATGGCCCGAGAGTTAGAGATGGATATTGCCTATCAGCAGGTGGTGAGTATTGCTAGAAGAGTAGAGGGCATGCTTGCT
>NW_017702451.1:0-1673 GCF_001879085.1 Nicotiana attenuata | reverse complement strand
TTCCGGAAGTTGCAGTAGCTCCGTCATGTCAGTTTGGGATGTGTGTGCAAAATTTCAGGTCATTCGGACGTGTTTTGGTTAGGTTTTTGATCGAAAGCGTATTTGGAGGAAACTTGTAGTTCTTAGGCTTGAATCTTTGATTTAATCGGGTTTCCGTTGTTGTTTTAGGTGTTTTAAGGATTGGTGCAAGTTTGAATAAGGTATTAGGTGGTATTGGTGCTTTTGGTTGAGGTCCCGGGGGCCTCGAGATGATTTCGGGTGGTTAACGGAAGAATTTTTGAAGTGTTGCAGCAGCTGGTTTTTTCTCTCTTCTGGTATTTTCGCTTCTGCGGCTTGGGAACTGCAGAAGCGGAGCCGCATAAGCGGCCATCCCATCGCAGGAGCGGAATTTAGGCTCCCTTCAGTTTTCGCAGAAGCGGTTACGCACCTGCGAGGTATAAGTCGCAGATGCGGCCCTGGGTCATTGGTGAGAAACCGCAGAAGCGGTAAGTATTTCGCAGAAGCGGCTACCGCAGGTGCGGTTTAAGACCGCAGAAGCGGAACCCCTGGATTTTAGTTAATAGCCGCAGAAGCGGCATTTGTTCCGCATAAGCGGGACCGCAGATGCGGTCCCTTGTCCGCAGAAGCGGAAATCCCTGGGCAGAAATAGAAATTTCGAGGGTTTGAGTTCATAAGTTACAAAAATCAATTGAGAACTCGGGTAAGGGCGATTTTGAGTGGGTTTTGAAGAGAAGACTATTGGGTAACGTTTCCTTAATCCCTTCTAGTTATATTTCATCATTATATAGTTAAATGTATCATTGAAATTCGAATTTGGGATCAAAATTGGATAATTTGGGGTAAAACTTCATTGGCTAAATTATGGAGTTTTGAGTGAGCATTTGACCTTCGATTTGGGAGATTTTTATATGGTTAGACTCGTGAGAGTACGAGGGTTCTGAAAATGTGAAAATTATTCGATTCCGGGGCGTTAGCCTGGAGGGCATTTTGGTCATTTCACCTAATTTTACGCCGTAGCTTTGAATTTATTAGCAAAACCAGGTGTTTGCGATGTTATTTACAATGTGTAATTGAATTGAATAGATTTGAGCCATTTGGAGTCGAATACTCGTGGCAAGAGCGTGATTTCTAGTTGATATTGAGCCGGTTCGAGGTAAGTGGCTTGTCTAACTTTGTGTTGGGGACCTTTTTCCCTTAGGATATGATCTTGAATATTTGAATGCCCCGTACGTGAGGTGACAAGCGCGTACTTGAGCTAATTGTTGTAAATCCGTTTCTACTTGAACTATTTAAATTGAGCTTTCTTATTTACTTGTTCATTTTCACTGTAAGTTTGTACCTGTGCTAGCTTAGAGACTCATGTTTAGCTGGCTTACCTGCTTATTTGCTTTAACTGTGCTATTTGTACTCTGTGAAGCATGTTAGGCTATAATTTACTACTTCGTGTCCTGATTTTTAGCATTGTTCCGAGATTTAGGAATCGTTGTTGTTGTGTGTTTAATTTGGGACTACGGGATGGCTTCTTGGGAGATCCCTCTGTACTTGAGATATTCTGGACTGAGGGTGCGGGATACCAAGAGATCCCTGACACATGTGTTTCTATATATATATATATATATATATATATACATATATATATATATATATATATATATATATATATATATATATAT
>NW_017702450.1:0-1673 GCF_001879085.1 Nicotiana attenuata | reverse complement strand
TGTTTTTTCTATTTTGTTTACCCCAGTTCTCATACAATTCTGTTTGTGGGAGTATTTGACTGATATTATTTGAAGTAGGGCATGTTTATGTTAATTCTTTTGCCCACGTGAAAGGAAAAATGTGTTAAGGGATGTAAGGGCTATACGAAGGGAAAGGGAAAAGAAATTTAGAGAGCTTAGGGCTTCACTAGCTGAACATATTGAAAATTATCAGTTTACCCGAGATGCATTAATTGATGCTATTGACGAAATTGAACTATCTGATTGGGAAGTCTTAACAATTTTAGTAGATTCACTTGGAGAACCTTTAGGTAGTATTTTAACTGAAGTTTATCACGAGGTTTGGCCAAGTGAACCTTTTTGGGTTTATGTTCTTAAATTTGAAGCTGAGTGGGAGAACCGTCTCTACAACTACTTGTAATTTGTTTAATTAATGAAACTTTGTTATTTGTTTGCAAGATTACATGTCATTTTATTTGTTTATTTTTTTTAATGTGTGGCAATTAAAACAAGTATGACATAATATTGAAAATCTTGACAAGATACACACTATGAGAAATAATTTTATAAAATATTAGTTGAACATTTAGTTGTAGATGATGAATGAAAACGTAGTAATCTTTCGATTCTATACTAAGTGTAAAATTAATATTTTATTTAATTGATTTGCCTAAATGTGTATATCACATGCGAGAATGATGAGTAATAAATACACTTGCATTATTGTTTCATTTAACAGACTATGGCATCAAAAACTATCATTGCTGACTTAAACAAGGATGACAAACTGAACGGTGAAAATTATGATATTTGGAGCCGTAAGATGTGGTATGTGCTGGAAGAGAAAGATGCTCTTGAAGCCATTAACCATGTCATGGTTTGCCCAGAGGAGGGTAACACTACCCAACATAGGAGAGATCTTGAGGCTTACAATTCTTGGAAAAAGAAAGATTCCACTGCTCGTGAAATCATTGTAAGCTCAGTTGTGGATGATTTCATTCATGAATGTGAACAATTCCCTACTGCTAATGCCATGTGGGCGCATTTAAGGGGGGCATATGGGGGTACGACTGTAACTCGCCTTCGTCAGCTGACAATCAAGTTTGACACGTACAAAAAGCGTCATGATCACGGTGTCAAGCAACATCTAAGGGTGATGTCAAATATGATTGCTCAACTCAAAAGTGCTGGCCATGTTCTCTCTGATGAGCAGCAGGTTCAGGCAGTGATTCGGTCTCTTCCCAATAATTGGGAACATTTGAAGGTTAACTTGACCCACAATGATAGCATCAAAACTTTTGTTGATGTTGCCCGTCATGTGGAGCTTGAAGACGAGCGGCTTGGTGCTGCTAAAGCTGTACCTAATGCCTTTGTGGCAGAATCAAGTGGTACAAAGAGATCAAGCTTCAAGCGTAAGAGAAACTGAAAAAATGACGGAAAGGGTAAGGAGACCGGAGAAGGACCCTCCAAGAAAAGAAACAAGCCAAATTCCAAGAAAGGAAAACAGTTCTTCAAGAAGAAAGACAAGAGCAAGATGAAGTGTTACAATTGCCAAGTTCCAGGGCATTTTGCTCGTGAGTGCACTGAGCCGAAAAAGGTAGCATTTCAAAACACATCTCTTAGTGCTATATATGTTTCTAGCATTGTTTTACTAGCTGAATCTTATCCTGTGT
>NW_017702449.1:0-1673 GCF_001879085.1 Nicotiana attenuata | reverse complement strand
TATTCAAGCAGATAGGCCTTACGAGCCTAATCCTAACATCCGGAATTCTCTGTCAGGCCTGTTTCCAACATACGAACACCGTATCAGTCACTACACGCTGTACCCAAACATGACTGCATAACTTTACTGAATTCACACCTTGCATCATTTTACTCACCGGACCACAATAATATTTTCTGATCAACTTAGTCGAAATTCCCCGAATCTGATGCTCCCATTGCACCCCATGACATACACAGGTCTTACTCTAACTCTTACAACACCGCCACAGCGGAAGAGATGTGCAGAAATTCATGATCAACAGCCGAATCAACCAATCATTTGGGTCTATACTCCTGACAATAACCATCACCTCGTTCTGAACCAAATAATGGTCTCAGCTCCTTAATGTACTTCATATAGTCAGATTGCACTGATCCTAAATCCAACGATCTCGTCTCACCCAGTACGAACTGCTCAGGCAATAAGCCACCCCGACATGACCAAAAGTCCCATACGATGCTATAATGTGCCAATAGGCTACCATAACGAACGCGATATAAAGGAAGGCATACTTTGAGAAGGAAACTCAACTACACCGCTCGCGAATCATACATGCGATGCGGTGGACTTAATTAACAAACACCCCGCTCGCGGATCATACATGCGACGTGGGCACACAGCTAATATAAGCTTTCCTCCTAAAATAGGAAACAAAACACATAAAAACAGATACGGGGATCTGTACTCGGCTTCACACTGTTGCGGCGCGCAACCCGATCCGAGCAATCATAACCATGGCGGCGTGCCACCCGATCCACACAACATAACCATGGCGGCGTGCCACCCGATCCACACATAGATCTCACATAAGGAGATGCACATCAAGCCAAATTTGCTCATTACAACAAAATACCGAATATAGGTCATAAGCATGCTAGATGCATAATAACATCCCTGAGGGAACATATAGCGCCATAGCTACAAAACTCAAGCACAACTGAGGTGTGATATACGATCTGAATCTCAAGAGCCATCCTGCTCACATACATCATCGCTACGCGGAATCTCAACACATGAGAAATTTACCAAGCCGTCTCACAACTCATACAGCGCAATATATATATCATTGCACAAAATAGCTGACGACAAATAACACCCCGACTGCTCCTCCATAAGGAACGCTTTACTGAAATGAACACAACTGGCCTGACATAGAGCCCATATTCACATTTAAATTCATCCACCGACCTCGAGTCGATCCTGATCATATCAAACTAAGCCAATAACCTTTCAAAGGTCCATACAAATTTCCCTTTTCTCATAACACACAAGGACAACCATCATAACCGGAGTACTCATCCACAGTCCACAACTCAGTAACTGAGTGCCTTCTAGGCACATATTCTCAATTTAACGATATCATCACAACCTCCATACTTGTTTTAAGTCTTTAATCAATCCAGTGACTACCTGCCACACTTATACAATCTTCTTGTGGGACACACCCCCATAACCTACCATAACAATTAACTGGGTCGTACCTCCAAGCCACCGACCGCACTAACGCTGAAAAGCGATCAAGAACCATTAACCATGACACAAGCCCCTTTTTACAACACACCAATCTCAGGTGACGCTGAAGACAATACCAACTTACCTTAAACATAGAAACTCCTTCCTGCTCATCTGAG
>NW_017702448.1:0-1673 GCF_001879085.1 Nicotiana attenuata | reverse complement strand
TGATAATTGCATGGCCCTCACTTCAATTAATTCTGTATTGATCCTTAGATTCGAGGCGTGCCATTTAGCAAATTCTATGGCCCTCGCAAAGTGCAAACGCGTAGTTGCTTTAGGCGCGTATTTTAATAATCTACTTTCCTAAACTCGGGTGCACATTTATGTGACCCAAATCCAAATCTCAACGATGTTAAAATATGTCAAAAATTACGGGTGCATTTATGTGACGTGGTTCGAGACGTGTTTTAATAACGTTGCAATTTTCTCTAAAAAATGAATAAAAGCGGTTAAAACTAAAATTTGCACATAGGTTCATAATTTTTTAAAATCAGATAATTAAGCCGAATATAACAGTTGAGCGACCGTGCTAGAACCACGGAACTCGGGAATGCCTAACACCTTCCCCCGGTTAACAGAATTCCTTACTCAGATTTCTGGTGCGCGAACTGTTAAACATAGTCATTCTTTTCCTCGATTCGGGGTTTTTAATCCGGTGACTTGGGACACCATAAATCTCCCAAGTGGCGACTCTGACTTCTTAATATAAATGAATCCCGTTTCGATTGTCCTTTAATTGGAAAAACTCCCTTTATATTATACCCCTTTACGGGGGAGTAGTGAAAAAGGGGGTATGACAGCTCTGGCGACTCTGCTGGGGAAATGAACCCAGAACTTTTGGTTCAGGGTTCAAGAATTCGAGCTTAGAATAATTGTTGTATTTGGCTTTGTTTATTATCTGATATTTTTACATGTTGGGCTTAATGTGCAAAATGATGCTTTTACCGCTTTGATGTTATTTGAACTGTACATATAAACTGTTACAAAACCCTTCTCTTCTTATCTTCGGGAATGTGCTCGCTGGTCGAGACTCCCTATTCTGTTAGTGTCATACCTTGAAATAAGTAAGAGGCTCGGACAAGTTACTAAGCCGGATGATCTTTCGGGTCCCCGGTACGTAGCCCCCTCCTCGACTCGAGTTGTCCGCTCGGGTACACAGTCAAGAACAAATACCCAGGTTTTGAACCTAGAATAACTCAGCTTCATGCCGGATCCCTAGTAGGAACGTTTGTTTGCATCATGTGCATTTGACTTTGGAGGCTCAACACAGGGGTTGGGTCTGTCTAGGACAGGTGTACCAAAATTGAAAACGGACCATCCTGATGCATCTTACGTACTGCTTGTGCATTTATTTGCTTCAGACTTGCATGCTGACCGGCTTTCGAATATTTGGGGAAAAAGGAAAAAAAAGGGGAGAGAAACAGCGGTATGAGGGTTAAAGAGAGATAATTACCTGTTTTGGAAAAACCAATGTCCAAATGGTACTGAAATTCTGCCAGAATTTTGAGAAAAAGGAAAAAAAAGAAAAAGGTTTTGTCTTCAAAAATAGTTGGTTTATTTGGGCAGAACTACGCGGGTCTGATTCTCACCGGATGTGAGATACGTAGGCAAACCTCATCGGTTCCGGCCCCCAATTTTCAAAAATCCAAAAAATTCTTTTACTTCCTTCTTTAGAAAAGTTTTTTTTTGAGAGCCCATTTTTTAAAAATACAAAAAATATTTTCTTTTAGTTGCTTCTCAAAATCAAAAAATACAAAAATATTTTCATTCTTCTTTCAAAAATTGAAAAGAAAATTCAAGATTCAAAAATACTTTCTTTTTCTTTAGAAGCACTTCTT
>NW_017702447.1:0-1674 GCF_001879085.1 Nicotiana attenuata | reverse complement strand
TGAGTCGACCAACAAGACCATCGTTCAGAACCTAAAGAAAAGGTTACAAGACGCAAAAGGAAAATGGAGAGAGATGCTGCCCGAAATCCTATGGGCCTACCGGACAACCGAAAGGACTAGTACCGGTGCCACTCCTTTCTCTTTGGTTTACGGAGCCGAGGCCTTGATCCCAGTCGAGGTGGGCGAACCCAGCGCTAGATTCCGGTATGCAACCGAGGTTACCAACCAAGAAGCAATGCTCACCAGCTTGGATCTTTTAGACGAAAGGAGAGAGGCCGCACTAGTTAGGATGGCAGCTCAGAAACAAAAGATCGAGAGATATTATAACCGAAGGGCTCGTCTTCGACACTTCAATATAGGGGACTTGGTACTAAGAAAGGTCACCCTCAACACTCGAGACCCTAACGAAGGGAAATTAGGACCGAACTGGGAAGGCCCTTACACCATTTTGAAGGTAACCGGAAAAGGTTCGTACAAGTTAGGAACGATGGATGGGAGAGAACTACCCAATAACTGGAATATAGGCCACTTGAAGAGATACTACTGCTAAAGGTCGATGATCGGTCGCTAAGATAAGTTCGGACATCGGAGAGACTGAAAGCACGAGCTGCACTCTTTTTTCCTTCGACCGTTTTTGTCCCAACTCGGGTTTTTCGGCAAGGTTTTTAACGAGGCAGCAAGAACATCGTGCTACTATAAAGGTATCCAAGGGTAAATCATTGTATACTAAATCGCCCTCCGAAGGAGGCGAAGGTCAATAAGAATAAATGTAAGGGTCAAACGGCCAAAGCGAGCCGTGCCCAACTAACCTGACCTAATCCGCTCGGATCAGTATGATGTATTAACTATTACTGCAATAGCAAAGACTATCTGATGCATATTCACATCATAACCTAAAAGATTTTGTTCGACTCTTCGGTATGCTTTCAAGTCCGATCACATAAGACCTCCCAGAGGCACATTCGAACATAAGACCTCCTCGAGGCACATTCGAACATAAGACCTCCTAGAGGCACATTCGAACATAAGACCTCCTCGAGGCACATTCGAACATAAGACCTCCTCGAGGCACATTTGAACATAAGACCTCCTCGAGGCACATTCGAACATAAGACCTCCTCGAGGCATATTCGATCTCATATTCGATCACATAAGACCTGCTTTAGGCTCATAAAACCTCAATGAGGCAACGCTTAAACTATAAGACCTCAAGAAGGCAAGTCCAAGCTCATAAGACCTTAATAAGGCGACACATAAAACTGAAAGACCTCAGAGGTGAGTTCGAAATTCGTAAGGCCTCGATAAGGCATTATTTTGACCATAAGTCCTCGAGAAGGCGGGTCCAAATTCATAAAATCTCAAAAAGAGGTAATACCGGTTTCATCATCGACTTCACTAAAAGGCGAAGTATACTCGAACTTGTAAGACCTTGAGAAAAAGGCGTAAAATCGATACAAAACCTGAAGGACAAATTGTGCCCGAGCTCGAACCCACTCACTCGGGGACTGCTTCGAAGAAACCTAAGGGTTGGACTTCACCCGAGCTCGAACCCACTCACTCGGGGACTGCTTCGAAGAAACCTAAGGGTTAGACTTCACCCGAGCTCGAATCAACTCACTCGGGGACTGCCTTGAGAAACCCAAAGGTCGAAGTTCGCCTGAGTTCGAATACATT
>NW_017702446.1:0-1674 GCF_001879085.1 Nicotiana attenuata | reverse complement strand
TATATATATATATATATATATATATATATATATATATATATATAGGTACGCTGTACTATGCACTGAGTATAAGTGTATTAGGTACTATTATATCGAATATAATATATATACTCACGCTGTACTATGCACTAAGTATAAGTGTATTAGGTACTATTATATCGAATATATATGGCGTGTATATATATATATATATATATACACTTACGCTGTACTATGTACTAAGTATAAGTGTATTAGGTAATATTATATCGAATATATAAGGCGTATATATATATATGTATATATATATATATATAGTTACATTGTACTAGCTATGCACTAAGTATAAGTGTATTAGGTAATATTATATCGAATATATAAGGCGTATATATATAATATATATATAGTTACGCTGTACTATGCACTAAGTATAAGTGTATTAGGTAATATTATATTGAATTAAAAATAATTTTTTTTTTTTAGATATAGCGACCAATGTTGGTCGCTATTCTGGTCAAACGGTCAGAAATTAGCGACCAACTTTGGTCGCTAATAGTCAATACATTTTTGCTTCCAAAAATAGCGACCAAAGTTGGTCGCTTTTTGTAAATACAGTAGCTAAAAAACGGGTTTCCCCTCATATTTTCTTATTTTCTTATTTTCTTCTCTCTCTCACACTCAAACCCCCCCTCCCCTTCCGTCTCCCTCCACGACGCCACCGTCTCCCTCCACCCTCCGGCGGCAGCAGCAGCTCCACCGCCGGTGTCCTCCACTGTCCAGGTAGGTTTCTCTCTCCTTTCCTTGTTTTTTTCGAAATACACTGATTTATTTTAATTCATTGTAGTTTGATTTGTAAAAATTAATTGTTCTTAGCTAAATTAAATCTATGATAATTGTTAGTAGCTAAAATATTTAGTTTTACCTACTAATTTGGGGAAAAATGGTTTGAATAGAAGAAATCCTAAACTTTTAGGGTTTATGATTTGTTCTTGTGAATCCTAACTTTTAGGTTTGAATTATAACCTTGAATCTTTGTATTGTCTTGATAGTTTAGTTATAAATTGAAATTTTAGTTTATGAATTGGAATTTTAGGATATGACTTGAAATTTTAGGATATGACTAGAACCTTTAGGATATGAATTGAACCTTTAGGATATGAATTGGAATTTTAGTTTATGAATTGGAATTTTAGGATATGACTTGAAATTATAGGATATGAATTGGAATTTTAGGATATGACTTGAACCTTTAGGATATGACTTGAACCTTTAGGATATGAATTGGAATTTTAGGATATGACTTGAAATTTTAGGATATGACTTGGAATTTTAGGATATGACTTGAAATTTTAGGATATGACTAGAACCTTTAGGATATGAATTGAACCTTTAGGATATGAATTGGAATTTTTGTTTATGAATTGGAATTTTAGATTATAAATTGAATTTTTTTGGATATGAGTTGAACCTTTAGGATATGAATTAAAATTTGGTTTATGTATTGGAATTTTAGATTGCGGGAGGTATTTTGTAGAAGGGGTTTGATGGGTAATATTAGACATGCAATGGAACTTCCACCAAGAATAACTAAGACACAGTACCTGGCAGAGTGTGCCTTTAATTGTTCTTCTCATTAGCGACAACGATGATGAGAAGGCAAGAACATGTGTTTCAAATAGTTATGGTGTAGGTAGG
>NW_017702445.1:0-1674 GCF_001879085.1 Nicotiana attenuata | reverse complement strand
ATCGCGGTCGCCTCCATGGCGTGGACCTTATTACCCTCTTGAGCAACCAGTGCCACATCTGGGTCAAACTTTTCACCAAGATGATACAATATGGGGAACTGCAGAAGAAGAAGGGTTAGCTGGGTTGAGGAATCTGTTCCTAGAGGACGAGGATATGGATTGCAGTGCAATAATTGAGGAGGAGGAGGAAGAAGGCCTCACCATTCAGACTATGAAGAAGGGAGCTATTCTCAGCAATTGGACTACCACACCATCCCGGGCCCGCCGAGTCCCTGGGTAGCTTGGAAATCAGCTTAATTTTATTTCTATAGCCATGCTAGGCATCTAAGATATTTTCAGTAATTTTGTTTTAAAGACTCACTTGTTTCAAAATAATTGCTCGATTCATCGAGCCATACTTGTTTTGGATCTTTTTAGTTTTAATCAATGCGTTGCTATTTATTATTTATTATTATCTTCCACACTTTTCTTTCTACAACGTTATTATCACTTTTCCTGATAAACCGGTGACTGTGACGTGTAATGAGACAACACAATATAAGGATAGTGACTCAGAGGAGGAAGATGATATACTTGAGGAGGTTGTCAGAGAAATTGAGAACTTCGAGAATAAGCCTAAGTCCAACCTGGACGAAACTGAAGCAGTAACTTTGGGGAACGCCGAAACCGTCAAGGAAACTCGCATAAGCATTCACTTATCACCGATAGAGAAGGAGGAGTACGTCCGTTTCTTAAAGGAATGTGAGGATATATTTGCATGGTCATATGATGACATGACCGGTCTGAGCACATTCATAGTGGCTCACAAATTACCTACCAATCCAATGTGTCCTCCAGTGAAGCAGAAACTCAGAAAATTCAAACCAGATATGGGCCTGAAAATCAAGGAGGAAGTTACTAAGCAGATCAAAGCCAAAGTTCTCAGGGTGGTTGGATACCCAACTTGGTTAGCCAACATTGTACCAGTTCCGAAGAAAGATGGGAAAGTCAAAGTATGTGTTGACTATCGAGATTTAAATAGAGCAAGTCCCAAGGACGACTTCCCACTACCAAATATACACATCCTGATCGACAATTGCGCTAAGCATGAGCTCCAATCCTTTGTAGATTACTTCACGGGTTATCACCAGATCTGGATGGATGAAGAAGATGTAGGGAAAACAGCTTTTATTACACCATGGGGGGTGTACTGCTACAAGATGATGCCATTTGGTCTAAAGAACATTGGGGCTACTTACATGAGAGCCATGATAACCATCTTCCATGATATGATACACAAAGAAATAGAGGTGTATGTTGACGACGTCATTATCAAATCCAAGAGGGCCGCAGATCACATAGCAGACTTAAGAAAGTTCTTTGACAGGTTAAGGAGGTACAACTTAAAATTGAACCCCGCAAAATGTGCATTCGGGGTTCCCGCAGGAATATTGTTGGGATTCATTGTCAGTCGTCGGGGAATAGAGTTCGTCCCGTCCAAAGTTAAGGCTATTCAAGAGTTACAGCAACCAAGAAGCAAGAAGGAAGTGATGAGCTTCCTAGGGCGTCTCAACTATATCAGTCGCTTCAAAGCACAGTCCACAGTTATATGTGAACCCATCTTCAAGATGTTAAGGAAAGATGTCGAAACAAGTTGGACCGAAGATTGTCAGAAAGCTTTCGATAAAATCAAGG